>NC_064851.1:11846440-11936440 GCF_024139225.1 Suncus etruscus | reverse complement strand
GAAAGGACTGGCCCATGATATGAAGCTTACCACAGAGAGTAATGAGGGCAGTTAGAAAAACAACTACACTAACTAGCATGACAATGGTAGTAAGTGAGAGAAATAGAATGCCTGTCTGGAATACAAGCAGGGGGTGGGGAAGGAGGGAGATGAGGAAGCATTGATGATGGGAAGGTTGCATTGGTGAAGGGTATGTGTGTATGTAAATTTTTATTACTGAAACCTAACTACAAACATGTTTGTAATCATGGTGCTTAAATAAATATGTTAATTTTTTTCGGAGGCGGGCCCACCCGGTAACACTCAGGGGTTACTCCTGACTATGCTCTGGGATATCGCTCCTGACTTGGGGGACCATATAGGATGCCAGGGGGATCAAACCACAGTCCATCCTAGGCTAGCACGGGTAAGGCAGATGCCTTACCCCTTGCGACATCACTTCGGCCCCTAAATATATTGATTTTTTAAAAAGTTGGTATTATAGCAAAGTCCCAAGCATTTCTACAGGATGTGGATAATAAAAATGCCTGCTCCAGGCCCATGAAAATCTAATGTCTAAACAAGACATAATCTTTGTGTGTTAAGAAGTCACATGCGTACTTACCTGGCAGGGGAGATACCATGATCACGAAGGTGGTTTTCCCAGGGTGAGGCTTATCCATTGCATTCCGGATGTGCTGACCCCTGCGATTTCCTCAAATGTGGGAAACTCAACTGCATAATTTGTGGTAATCGGGGACTGCGTTTGCACTCTCCCCTAAAAGAAAAAAAAAGAAAGAAAAAAAAGAAGTCACATGCAGCATTGAAAAGAAAGAACTTGCTGGGGGCCAGAGAGAGAGAGAGAGAGAGAGAGAGAGAGTACAGTGGGCAGTTATTTGCATATGACAACTGGAGTTCCATCCCCAGCATCATATATGTCCCACTTACCATCAGGTTCCACCAGAAGTGATTCCTAAGTGTAGAGTCAGGAGACACCCTGAGCTTATCCAGAAGTAGTTAGACTCACAGAAACAGAACAAAGAATGGCAGCTCGGAGGTCAACAGTGAGGGTATGGGAGAATAATAGTTTCAGGAGGGGAGAGTTTCACTTTGGGAGATGCAGAACATTCTGGAGCTGGTTGGAGGTGATGACTGTTCAACAACATGAATGGACTTCATGCTCACAAATGTTGCAATGCAAGGGGAAGTCTTGAGTTTGGTCCCTGTAAACTCCACACACAATGAGCCCTTTTCCTGACAACTCAGCTGCCTGGAGTCATGTCTGGCTGGGCCACTGTCAGGTGTGCAGGAGCACCACAACTATATAACAATTATTTACCTAAATTTGATCCCCAGCACTATGTATAGTCCTCTGGGCCCACCATGCATGACTCTTAAGCACAGAGCCAGAAATAAACCCTGAGCACAGATAGCCACGTGTGACTCTGTGTAGAAAAGCAAACAGAACCCCCAATTAAAAGGTGAACAGTGGACCAGGAGTTAGCACTTCAGTTGGGTGCTTGCCTAGCATACACCTGACCTAGGTTTGCTCTACCGCATCCCATGGTCTCTGAGCATCACTGAGTGTGGCCCTAGAGATCTCTGACCCTGCAGGGAACCAAAGAGCACTGTGTCCTTCAATCCCTTTATCCCTAGTAGCTCCAGGTAGACTTAGGGAATCATATATGGAATCATATATGGGATGCTGGGAATCGAACCTGGGCCCTTCTCTGGTAAGCCTCATGCAAGGCAAACAAATGCACTACCTCTGTGCTATCTCTTTGGCCCCAACAGCTCTTAAGGACTTCCTGTTCCAGCCACACAAACAGCAGGCAGGGCTGTAATGACCTCGTGTTAGAGATGACACACAGGTTATCCCAGTGGCCAAATCCATTTTCTCTCTTCTCTACTGTTGGCGGAGAGACTCAGGAGAGTTTCCATGCACGCAAGCAGCTGCTGATGCCTGCAGGGCCAGGGTGGTCTCCTAAGTCTTAAGTGGCCAGCTGCTTCAACAGCAGGCTGGGTGCTTCCTGAGCTTCCTCTGGCCTGCAGCTGTTGGGCCGATCACTCAAACAAAGGTTGACTTCCATGACAAGAATGTGTCAAAGCAAATTTTGTTTAAAGGCAGAACAGTATTTCAGGTTGACTTCTAAGCAAGTCCAAAGATGTTCCCTGTAATAGAAAATATGGTCCTCATGGGCCCTCAGCAATGTCTCCTATGGAACAAATGTACTGAGTGGTACATGTGAGTTCTTTATTATGAAGACAGAATCGCATGGAATTAGGAGATTAAAGCAATGATGTGATCCAAATCCTATGATTCCTTCCAAGACCAGCTCAGATTCTCGTGGCTATAGGGATTTTTTTTCCCCCTACTTGGGTTCCTCTGCTTCTATTTATCTTGGACATTCCTTTTTCAAATGCTTTCAGATCTCAGTTTTGAGGGGAGTGGTAGATAGCAGCATCAAGCTCCTGGTCCTGTGGTTTTGTGTGTTCTAGTAGATGGAGGCAGGTGATAAACCATCTTTCTAAGCTAAGAAAAAAGTGCAAAGCCATGCTTGGGCCCATCAGATAGTTATCGAATCCCTGTGATATGCTAGGCATAATCAGAGGCACTGAAGATTGTGTGGGAGACTGACTTGGGGGAACAACAGAGAGAAAGTCCATGCACAAATGGGCAGAAAGATTAGAGAGAGTAAATCTTGTTAGGAAAGAAATTTGTTCCTGTGTTGATGGGGAAGGGGAAAGGACTCTCCTTCAGCCTAGGAGATCAGGGCAGAGTAACTTTGGAGAATACTGGAAGAAAATATTTGAAGAAGATTGGAGAGAGAAAGTGGCAATGCCTGAGCCATTTTCCCACTTGGTGTTCAAGACCTCTTTTTTTTTATTTGTTTATTGACTTATAAACATACACCCCCACTTTTTTTTTTAATGTTGCTGCCATTGCTGTGATGACAAGGAATTGATTACTCACTCTGGGTTTGTGTTGCTGACACACTAGAGCTTAAATATTTTCGCTCATGACCATATACTTGTTCATGGTATTCTGGGGATGGCACACTGGGTTATGCCATTGGGGGTACTCCAATAACACTGCAGGGGGTGGGATAGCACTCAGATAAAACTTGTGGCCTCCGACCTGCAAGACATGAATCTTCCTCTCCTTTGGTTTCATTTTATTTTTTTGGTGGGTTGAGGGTCACACTGAAAGTGCTTGGGGTTACTTCCACTTTTGTGCTTGAGTTTGTTCCTGGCAGAGCTCAGGGGCTGTGAGTTTCTAAAGATCAAACCTGGGTCTCCTATTGAAAAACATGCACTCCATCCAGTTGAGCTCTCTCTCCATTCACCTGAGTTCTCCTATTAAATGAGACATTATAAAGTATTTATAATACTTTGCTTGCCTCCACCAGATGACCACCAGGGAAGTTCCTTGAACTCAAAGCTGTATCTCAGTTTGAATATTCCAGAAACCCACATGGAGCCAATGGAATAGGCAGGGATTCTCATTGATGAAATTGTTTGAGGAAACTTTATTATTCAGAGTCAGCAAGACATTGGAAATGACACAATGTCTTTAAATGAATCAAAGGAACCAAAAGTTGAAGTATATCTCTATAGTGGAATATTATTCATGCATAAAGGAGGGAATGGTGAATACACCTAGGTAGGATTACTATATTCACTGAACAATTATCACACGCGCATGCCTTTATTGGCTTTATCTCATTAGCGATTTTTATTTTAGGTTCTGTAGTTTATAATACTGTTAATCACAGACAGGCATAACACAATCTAGCACTACCCTTTGTCCCCATTGTCCATTTCTCCCCCACTGTTAGATTACTGGTTCTACCTTAATCAATATTTATATTCTACCCTAGGGTGTGATCTGGTGATGGGATTATTGGATATTTCCTACTTGGTGTTCCTCTCCCACCCTAGGGTGTGGCCTGGTTCTTATCAAAAGCAGGGCTCTGAGGAAGGCAGGCACTCATTCTTTTGTCTTCTTCCACTAAGCTGCTTTCCTTCATAGGAGCAGAAGGTTTGTGTGGTGGGATTCCTGGCTTGAATGCTGAATTTCCCAAACTCGTTCTTGAACCTTTGCACTGTATGGATAATTTCCTTCACCAATGTTTGCTTCAAGACTCGCATCTCACCAGATCCTTGTTTTGGAGCCTGGACTCCCACTTATAACTCCCCCTTTACACCACTGTCCCTGTCTTCCCTCCTTATCTCCTTTCCTCCATTGTGGTAGCTTTTTACTGCTATTGTCTTTGGCCATTTCTTATTAGCCTATTATGTTACTGCTATTGTCTTTGGCCATTTCTTATTAGCCTACTATGTTTCTTTATATCCTACACATAAGAGAGGTTATTCTGTGTCTGTCCCTTTCCCCCTGGCTAATTCACTCAACAAGACACTCTCCAGATCCATCCACGTAAAAGCAAGTTGCATGCCTTCATTTTTTCCATAGCTGAGTAATATTCCATTCTATATACGTACCAGAGTTCATTTACCTACCATATTTTCCGGCGTATAAGACGACTTTTGAAACAAAAAAAAGTCAATCAAAAATCGGCAGTCGTCTTATATGCCGAGTATATCCCGAAAAATGTTTTAATATGCTGCTAAACGAAATTTGTCTGAATATTGCCACAAAACAAATTTTCCAACTCAATCCTGCACCAATCACTGCAAGGCTGCTTGGACCACCTCTCTAACTCAGCCAATCCAAGCAGGCTTTTGATGCATGCAAATTAGACAATGTTCTAGACCCGAATCTACACTGTCAAAAGCCTGCTCAGATTGGCCAGAGTCAGAGAGGAAGTCTATTACAGTAGAACCTCTGAACCTTTGCTTGTTGTGATTGGCTCACTGTGGTACATACAGTTTCAGCACAGGAACATTCTGTCTGATACAGTGAAGATAGGCCTAAACCTATGTTTTAACTGCAAAATTAGGGGGTCGTCTTATATGCCCAGTCATCTTATATGCCGGCAAATACGGTAGTTCTTTATGCCATTGTTCATTTCCCCCAAAGTAGGATACAACTTGTATGTCAAACTTCAAAAAACTGTCCTGGCATGACTTAAAGACAGGGTGGGGTGGTCATGTGGTGGCAGTGATGATGGGGTGACATGCAGTCATCTCAAAAGTGTTCACATTCCTATAAGAAGTTGCTCTATAAGCTACCTGACCTTCTAGAGGGATAGACAAACACCTCAGGCATCATCACTATGGGCAGGGAAGTGTGGTTACAAAAAAAGTGGCATATAGGATTTTTATAGACCTACTACATGCTGCATTTGTTGACAGTTGACACAGATTAAAGTTGGCACTTTGATTTGCAAACCAGAGTGGACAATGAAATCAAGTTTGGTTCCTATTTGTTGCTCAACCCATTTGAGTTCTGTTCTTCAGATGTTAATGATGAGTCTTCAGTTTCGTGTGGGTTTATTCGTCCTTCCTGAGATTGGAATTAGAGGAGAGAGATTAAAGGCAGATTGTTTAAAAACCTTGGCCTCAGAAGACAACATTTATCTCCAGTGGGGAGCTCGCTGGTGCCTATGCCCAGGACATTCAGAACTTTTTTTGTTTGTCTATTTTGGGACCACACGTAGTGATGCTCAGGGATTTCTCCTGGCTCTCTGCTCAGAAATCGCTCCTAGCAGGCACAGGGTCCCATATAGAATGCCAGGATTTGACCCATTGTTGGTCCTGGGTTGGCCACTTGCAAGGCAAAAGCCCTACCACTGTGCTATCTCTCTGGTCCATATCTAAACTTAAGGGAGTTTTTAACTGACCTACTAGAAATAAATAAATTAAAAAAAAGAAAACACTACTCTTTATTTTTATTATTATCATCATCATCATCATCATCATCATCATTTTGGTTTTAGGGCCACATCTGGTGGCGCTCAGGGGTTACTCCTGGCTCTGCATTAGAAATCGCTCCTGGAAGGCTTGGGGGGGTCATATGGGATGTCGGGGATCGAACCCGGTCCGCCCCAGGTCAGCAGTGTGCATGACAAATGCCCTACCACTGTGCTCAGTTCCCAAGGCTACTCTTAAATTGGGCAGAAGATACTTTGGAATTGTCTGAGACGAAGATCTTAAGCATCTGAGGGGTATGGGAACAAGAGCAGGTGAGACAAAAGGGGTGTCTCACAAGAGCATTTAGGGGTACAGTGCATTGAAGCATGTGCCTTGCATGTCGTTGACCCCGGTTCAATTTCCAGCAACCCATATATGATCTTCTGAGTACCACCAGGGGTCAGTACTGAATATATTCTGGGGATAGCTCCTGAGCACTGCTGGCTGTGAAACTCCTCTCCCCCCCTCTTGTCCCCAACCCTAGAAGAAGAAGAATTTTGGGGAGGCAGACACTGCTGGGTGAGATTCTAAAGACACACTGTGTCACCACCCACTCCCTGTCTGCTGGACAGACCCTCCCCACACCACCAGAGTTCATCACTCTCCTTTCAAGCTTGAGGTTTATAGCATCCTCCCAAGATAAAAGCGACAAACACTATTATCTCTGTTGAAGACTGACGGGACAGAGAGGAAAGGTCAAAAGTCCTGTCCAAAGCCACCCAGGAAGCGGGTGGGAGAAACGGGGAGGAGAGGGGGGCTTCCCTATGGGAGGGCTTTGTTCACCCTGCCATGCGGGCCATCAATGCCAGCCTTGGGCAGATCAGCATGAAGCATGCATCCATGCTGAACCTCTTTGTACCCTGGGAATTTTCCTTCTGAGAATGAACTTTTCCTTGTCTTGGAGTCCTGCAGGGCTGCTCCCTGCTTTCTTTGTCTTCAGCTTCCCACACCTTCCTCCCTGAGGTTGGGAAAGGAACAATAACTCCAGCCAGTGTGGGAGGTAACCTCTGGGGGGGGGGTCTCCTGTGGTGCAGCTGTCCTTGATTATTAGGTCAGGGTGTACCCCCAGAGTTTCCAGCGTTTGGGAGACAGCTTTGAAAACCTTCGCAAGAGCAGAGCATGAAGCGGAGAGATGAGTGGCTGATGGGTCAGCCTGGGGGAGACTGATTGGGCCCCAGTCTGGTTCCTCTTCTCCTTGGAGGAAAGGCTGATGTGAATTTACTGATATTAATTAAACGAGGACTTTAAAATAGGGGCCTTCAATTCCTCTATCAACTGCTTAGAGTTTAGTCTCCCTTTTTTTGGGAGGGAGAGGTACGTGTTGAGGTGTTCAGGTGTTGAGGGGTTAATCCTGGGGGTAGGAGGTTTCTCCTGGTACAGGGTTTGGAATCTGGAACTCTTGCCTAATGTGCTTAGGCTACTGCTCTCTCTCTCTCTCTCTCTCTCTCTCTCTCTCTCTCTCTCTCTCTCTCTGCTCTCTGTCTCTGTCTGTCTCCCCCTCCCTCCCTCCCTCTCTCTCTCTCTTTTGTTATTTATCTCTTTTGTTATTTATCTTATTAGTTCGTTATTATTTCCAAAATGCAGTTATTTCTGGGCTTGAGGCCACATCCAGAAGTACTCAAACTTACTCCTGACTCTGTGCTCAGGGATCACTCCTGACAGTGCTGGTGGGACCATATGGGGTGCCAGGGGTCAAACTTGGGTTAGTTGTGTGGAAAGCAAACATCTTACCCACTGTGATATCTCTCCAGGCTACTTGCAGTGAGCTTTGTAGGCTCTGCAGCAAACTTGCTGCAGCCATCTCAGATCTTCTCAGGCAAACAGAGATGTAGAAACTAACTTTGCCTTCCTTCCTTCCTTCCTTCCTTCTTTCCTTCCTTCCTTCCTTCCTTCCTTCCTTCCTTCCTTCCTTCCTTCCTTCCTTCCTTCCTTCCTTCCTTCCTTCCTTCCTTCCTTCCTTCCTTCCTTCCCTCCTTCCTTCCTTCCTTTCTTCCTTCCTTCCTCCCTCCTCCCTCCCTCCCTCCTCCCTCCTTCCCTCCCTCTCTCCCTTCTTTCTTTCTTTCTTTCTTTCTTTCTTTCTTTCTTTCTTTCTTTCTTTCTTTCTTTCTTTCTTTCTTTCTTTCTTTCTTTCTTTCTTTCTTTCTTTCTTTCTTTCTTTCTTTCTTTCTTTCTTTCTTTCTTTCTTTCTTTCTTTCTTTCTTTCTTTCTTTCTTTCTTTCTTTCTCTTCCTTCTCCTGCTCTTCCTCCTTCTATCTTCCTCTTCTTTCTCCTCATCCTTCCCCTATTCCTTCTCTTTTTCCTTCTCCTCCTTCCCCTCCCCTCCCCTTCTTCTCCTTCTCCTCATCTTCTTCTAATTCTTCTCCTCCTGCTCCTTCTTTTCCTCCTCCTCCTCCTTTTGTTATGTCTTATTATTGAACTGTACCCCTTTACCCCTTGACTTGTCTCCTCTCTCTTTTTGTTTTAATATAAGATACTATGACTGGAATGAAGAGATACTATGAGGGTTAGATGCTTGCCTTGTATGAAGCAAACCCTAGTTTGATCTTTCTTACCACATAGTTCCCTGAGCCCCACTAAAGAGATTCCCTGATGACAGAATGGGGACTAAACCCTGTGTACCGCTGACTGGCACAAATCGCCTCTCAAAAGAAAAGAAGGCAATAACTCAAATGCTTAGTCCCTATATGTCATTCTCTCTCTCTCTATATATGTACAGTGTCCTGCCTCACAAGCAATGAAGCTCTGTAGAAACAACCAATCCTTTGCTGCGCTTTCCCACTTTCCATTATCATAGTTCTTATGATGAATGGGATTTGCACACACTTGGTTGTGTGCAACCAAGACACTTCCGTTGTAACAGCCACACAGGTACTAGTCATGGTGCACTTTGGGATTGCAAGAGCCATTGCCACTAGGAATGGGCATGTAGGTGGTATCAGGCATCCAACTCAAGGGGTCTCTCCTGCAAGGGAGGTGCTTTGTCCCTGAGCCATTTCCTATCCCTTTTTATTATGCCCTTTCAAGGTTCTTGCCTGCCTAAATGAATATCCCACATTAGTTCCTGCCAAAGTGTTCATGACTAACCTCACTTAGCTTTCCTGCTTGCTATACCCCTTTGACCACCAAAGATTTGGATGTGTTTGAATTTTAGGCTTAGATGCCAAGTCCTGGGAGGTAGTTGACTTTGCATAGGTGGAGCTCTCATCTAAGTTCTTCTATTTGCACTGGGCAGGTAGCTCCCCATTGCACCCATTAAGCCCAACAACTCTATACAAATCATCTGGTAGAAAGTAGGGCTATTCCAGTGAATAATCAGTTAATATGAAGACCGCCATCTACTGGTCTCTATTGGCCCTATTTATGGGGTCAAGAGTGATGGATACTGCAGGGTTTTGTGACTGAGTCGTGTTGAGTGATGAGAACCCTCATCTTCAACATTCTTTTTTCTTGACTCTTTTTTTTTGTCTAATTTTTGAAATCCTGTTCCCAATAGGGGAAAAAAATGTTTCACTGCACTTCTGAGCTTGAAGGCATCTTTGGAGAGTTTATTGGTCATATGTCATCAACATTTTAGTGAAAATGAACTCATTTGACTATCACTAGTCTAGAAGTTAAGCTGGAATTCCAAGGAGATGATATATTGGGATTTAGGGGTGGGTTTGGGTCATTTCTGGAGTGATGCCTAGCAGTGCTCAAGGGACCACATGTGGTGCAGTGACCAAGCCAGGACCTACTGCGTGCAAGGCAAGCACCTTATCCCCTGCACTCTCTCTTGCTTCTAAAAATACTTCTTAGGTTCAAAAGACATTGTTGATCGCCATACATCTGCTTCTGAATGGGGTTGTATAGAACTGGACCAGTGACTTGCCAATTGGATGGTGAGTTTCCCAGAGGAGACTTCACTTCCCAAAGAATATCAGGAAGAAATTTCTTAAGGGAGTCAAGATACAGAGACTTACTTCCATTTCTACTATTTCCCTTAGTTTGTTTGTTTGTTTGTTTGTTTTGGCTACACCCAGTGATGCTCAGGGGTTACTCCTGGCTATGCACTCAGAAATTGCGCCTGGCTTGGGGGACCAGATGGGACACTGGGGATTGAACCGAGGTCCCTACTGGGTCAGCCACTTGCAAGGCAAACGCCCTATGGATGCACTAAGCCTCTGCTTTACAATCATTTGCAATTCATTGTGGGAGGAAGGGAGGGGAAAGAATGCGCTAATTTTAAGTCTCACTCATGTTCACAAAGCCTTTCCCCTACTTCACAAAGAATAAAAAGATATTAACTCTTACCCACCCGAAAATTGATTATGGTACAGTAGACCACAGTTTAAAAACTCCCAGTGGCATCAAAGGATAACTAAAAAATATTATGAAGACAGCACAAATATCAAGCTTTGCATGTTAGCCTATTTATTTATTTATTATTTTTTTGTTTTGTTTTGTTTTTGGATCACACCCAGCAGCACTCGAGGGTTACTCCTGGCTTTATGCTCAGAAATCGCTCCTGGCAGGCTTGGGGGACCATGTGGGATGCAGGGATTTGAACCACCATCCTTCTGCATGCAAGGCAAATGCTGACTCCATGGTATCTCTCTGGCCCATGTCAACCTATTTTATATACTTTTCTGCTCTTGGCAAAGAAGGGCATTAGAAATTAGAAATACGGTACTTGGTGACATTTAGGGGGCTAATTTGAATTCAGATAGAATGTATAATAAGATAGTAAGTCAATACTTTATGTTCGATAATTGTCCCTATTCATCCCCAATGATTGTCAAAGTACTTATTGTCTTATATTTAGACAGGAAACAAGTTGATTCTGGAAGATTATTATAATTTTATAATGATGCTGGCTTCAACAATTGGTATGTTACCAAATTGTATGTTACTCATAAATTGAACATATTGGAAAGGGAACTTTAAACGTCTTGAAGACATAAAAAAATAAAGTAAAAAACTTCTCTCTCTCTCTCTCTCTTTCTCTCTCTCTCTCTCTTTACTTTACAAAAAAATGATTTGGGACCAGAGAGTTAGTATAATGGGAAAATGCTTATTTAGAATGCAACTGACCCTGGTTCGAATCCCAGGACTGCCAATGGTCTTTCTATCCCCCCCACCAGGAATGATCTCTGAGCACAAAGCTAGAAGTAAGCCCCTTTCAAATGTTTGGGCAAATGTGTATTAAAATGAATATTGCAATTGACTTAATTCTAAGTCTATCATTTAAAAGGTGTTGAGAAAAAGAACAAAGATGATTAACCATCATTTTTTAAAAGTTGGGAAAGCAAACAGAGAAGTTACTATAAAAACCAGGCAATAATGATTTGCAAGTCAAATGTTTTCTTTTTTTTTTTTTTTTTTTTTTCTTTCTTTTTTTTTTTTTTTTAATTATTTTTTTTATTATTTTAATTATGACAACAAAGATGCAAAGAAAGAGGACAGGGTAAAGTTACAGTGGAAGCCCAATCACCCATAAACAGGATTCTCAGTAGTTCCATCGATGATATCCCAGCCTTGAACTTTCAGTCAAAGAACATTAAGAAAAACAAAACTGAACCCATGTACAATACAATTACTTTGTCCCTCAAATCCCCAGTTGTAGTACATATTGTTTCTTAGCAGCACACCATATAATCTAAAGATATTAGACTTATGTAACTCTTTAAACATTGAGGGCAAAGTACATTTATCTAGTTCCATGCACATGCTTACTAGTTTAAGTTAACCTCAAAAGTTTTAATGGGTTGTTTTTCTTAAGGATTGGAGTCAAGAGAACATAGTAAAAAACGATATTAAAGTGGCATTTGTTTGCATAGGCCCACCAAAACATAAGGGACATGGAAAGACAAATTATGGTCTAAATACATGGAGACCCTACCCCTGAAGTTTCCTGGCACAGGACTGGCTCTAGGCTCCAGGCAAACTAGTTTGTCCAATTCAAGTCATAGTCTGTAGTGGCAATACACCTCCATTCCTCACATAGTCTCTGTTGTTGGTATCATTCTTCTGTATTAAAGATCCTGGAGTCTGCATATCCCATATTGCAGTCAGGATGGTGCAGAGCATCCTCTCGTTTCACCTCACACTTAAGGGGCAATAGAGAGAACCATGTCCTGTAGAGCAGGTCATCGTTGTTGTCATGTCTTCTCGCAGGTCATTGTGCAAGTCAAATGTTTTCTAAGTCTCGCTCTTAGAGATATCCAAGGAAGGCCTAATAGAGTTGCCAACTGATAGATTATTAAAAATAATTCTTGATGATAGAGCAGTATGTTATTTTTGGCATGGAACTTGGAAAGAGTTCAGAGAGTTAAATCATATTGCTATAATAAAGCTCCATAGAACTTATTTATGTGAACAAAGTTTCCCAGCAATGCTTCTATAAAAATTGAAAGCAGAAATAGAATGGATGCTCTTCCTTGTCTAATTATAATAACAAATCACATCATGCCTAGATATACATATGGATATATATTTAAAATATAACTTGTATCTATTTCATTAACTATAAATTTTGTAGTAAGAAAAATCTCAATGAAATGTTTAGGGAAAAAAGAAATTCACATACAATAAGAATAAGCAATAAAAACAGGTATTTTGTTTTGGGGTGCTATTTAGTCCATACTAGTATTTTGTACCATTGTAGTATAATATAAAGAGGACTTTGATATTCATAGTCAAGATATACACAATTTTTTATCATCATGAGAATTTTTCATATTGTCATTTTTTGGGGGGATGTATAACTGGCAGTGCTCAGGGGTTACTCCTGACTCTGCATTCAGGAATCTCTCCTAGTAGCTCAGGGGATCCCATCCAACAGTTGGTCTGCCTCATGCAAGGCAAGTGTCTGCTTATTTATTTCTCTCTCTCTCTCTCTCTCTTTTTTGGGGGGGTCACACCCGGCAGTGCTCAGGGGTTACTCCTGGCTCCATGCTCAGAAATTGCTCCTGGCAGGGACTGGGGACTATATGGGATGCTGAGATTCTAACCAATGACCTTCTGCATGAAAGGCAAATGCCTTACCTTCATGCTATCTCTCTGGCCTCTTATTTATTTCTCAATAAAATATTTATTATTAATATTAAATATTAATATTTAATTATAATTAAATATAAATTAATATAATTAATATTAATATAAATAATAAATATAAATTAAATATAATTAAATATAAATATTGTCTTTATTTCTGTAATGTTGGTATTTCAAGGATGCTATATCATAGAACTTGACAACATGAACCTTTGGGGATCCTCATCCCCCCCCCCCCCACCACCACTACTACCATGCCTCCTTAGAGATTCTTTTTTTTTGTTGTTGTTTGTTTTTATTTTGGAGCCACACCCGGTGGTAAGCACTCAGGGTTTAATCCTGGCTCTGGGATCAGAAATTGTTCCTGGCAGGCTCGGAGGACAATATGGGATGCCAGTGATCGAACTTGGATCCATCCTGGGTCGGCTTCATGCAAGGCAAATGTCCTACCACTATGCTATCACTCTGGCCCAGGATTCATTTTTGTTGGTTGTGTTGTTTTGTGTTGCTGGACTTTAATGTTTTGTGTTGCTGGATTTTATTGTTTTGTGTTGCTGGACAAGCACAATTGGCTTCACCATCCAGCCCACCAGAGTAGATGAGCTTATTTCCAGTTGTGATAATGAGCCATATAAAGTCTCTAGAAACATTAGGTGTTTGTGGGATCATAATGTTCCCATCCCCATTTTTGGTGGTGGTGGGGAAAATAGAGGACAATTGCTGCTGGTCATGGGATAGCTGATACTTCATTTTGAAAGTTGCTGCCAAACTATTGTCCATTGTGGTGGTCATCTTGCAGTGGTGCCAGCCACATGTGAATAATCTCATGCCTGGGTGCCTTTACCAACCTTTAGTGGCTCATGTGTGATTTGATGCTAGAACAAGCTTAGAAAGAAATGGTCCGCAGAGGGTACCAGCATTCCATGTATTTCTCTTCCCCAATTAATTCTGTCTTACATGTATGAGGCTTTGCCACTGGACTTTTACTATTATGTCACTGGACATAATACTTTCTAGTAAACTTACCAGTTTGTTACCCACCTTCTCTTTTCTGTTCAAGGATCTCACCCAAGTTCTACCCACACCCCCAATGACTTTTGGCTGTCACATCTCCTTAGTCTTTTCTGATTTGTGGCAGTTTCCTTGTTCTTGATGAGCTTCCGGGTCAGAGGAGTGGTGGGCAGGTCATTTGTAGACTGTCCTTCAGTGCAGGTTTGGGATGGTTTTCTCCTGGTAAGACTGAGCATTGGGATTTGGGGGAGGGATCACCCCACCCAGAAAGGATGCTTGTGGTGCTGGTGGTGTCCTTGCTCACCTGGAGAGGGAGGTCTGACACATATTGTCAAGTTCCCTTCTCCTGAGTACCCTAGTTCTCCATACTGTACTCTTCGAAGCTAAGTCATCAGAGAAAACCAATTTCTTTTTTTTTTTTTTTTTTTTTTTTTTTTTTTTTTTTTTTTTTTTTTTGGTTTTTGGGCCACCCCGTTTGACGCTCAGGGGTTACTCCTGGCTATGCGCTCAGAAATCGCCCCTGGCTTGGGGGGACCATATGGGACGCCGGGGGATCGAACTGAGGTCCGTCCTACGCTAGCGCTTGCAAGGCAGACACCTTACCTCTAGCGCCACCTTCCCGGCCCCAGAGAAAACCAATTTCAATAGACTGTTCTAAGTGCTCATTCTTTGAGGAAGAAATTTCTCCATAGATTACTTGGAATTTCCTTCCTTCCTTCCTTCCTTCCTTCCTTCCTTCCTTCCTTCCTTCCTTCCTTCCTTCCTTCCTTCCTTCCTCCCTTCCTTCCTTCCTTCCCATCCCTCCCTCCTTCCCTTCCTTCCCGTCCCTCCCTTCCTTCCTTCCCATCCCTCCCTTTCTCCCTCTCTCCCTCCCTCCCTTCCTTCCTCCCTCCCTCCCTCCTTCCCTTCCTTCCTCCCTCCCTCCCTCCTTCCCTCCTTCCTTCCCTCCTTCCCTTCCTTCCTTCCTTCCTTCCCGTCCCTCTCTTCCTTCCTTCCTTCCTTCCTTCCTTCCTTCCTTCCTTCCTTCCTTCCTTCCTTCCTTCCTTCCTTCCTTCCTTCCTTCCTTCCTTCCTTCCTTCCTTCCTTCCTTCCTTCCCGTCCCTCCCTTTCTCCCTTTCTCCCTCCCTTCCTCCCTTTCTTCCTCCCTCCCTCCTTCCCTCCTTCCCTTCCTTCCTCCCTCCCTCCCTTCCTTCCCGTCCCTCCCTTTCTTCCCGTCCCTCCCTTCCTCCCTCCCTCCCTTCCTTCCTCCCTTCCTTCCTCCCTCCCTCCCTTCCTTCCTCCCCATTCCTCCCTCCCTCTCTTTCTTTCTACCTTCCTTCCCTCTTTTTTTTTTACTCCTTTCCTTTTTCCTTTCATTTCCTTTTCCCCATTATTCCCCTTTTCCTTTCCTCCTCTTTTCCTCTTTCTTTCCCTTTCCTTTGCTTCGCTTTCCTTCCCTTCCCTACCTGGGAGGTGCTCAGGGATTACTTCTGGCTCTGCATTCAGGAATCACACCTGGCAGACTTAGACGACTATGTAGGGTTCTCAAAAATAGTAAAAGAATTGTAATAGTATAGAGTAAACTCTCAAATAGTTTGGAATAAAATTTTTAAAAAGTCACTAATAGAAAGATAACAGAAAAATTTTAGAACACTTCTACATATCCATGGAAAGAAGTAAACCACCAGGGAAATACAAAACTACATTGAATTTGAAAGGAAGTGAAAAGACAATATATTACAAGCTATAGACACAGCTAAGAATTGCTTAGAGGAAAAAAAAAGTAGCACTAAATTTTTACACTAACACAGAAGAAAAGGGGCTGGAATGATAGCACAGTGGTAGGGTGTTTGCCTTGCACACAGACAACCAGGGACAAACCCGGATTTGATTCCAGGCATTCCATATGGAGCGACTTCTGAGCGCAGAGCAGGAGTAACCCCTGAGTGCCACTGAGTGTGTCCCCAAACCAAAAATAAATAAATAAATAAATAAATAAATAAATACAATAAAATAAAATAGAAGAAAAGTCTCATGTCAATAATATTGACTTCTCTCCACATACACCAAAAACAAAAAAATGAAGAACAATTAACCAAAGGCACATAGATGGAAAGAAATATCAAAAAGCCATAAATTACAAAATCAATATAAGATTTAAATACAGAAAAGCAATAGAGAACAATTTGTTAAAAGCGATTCTTTAGAAAGATCAATAACTGACCAACTTCTAGAAAGATCAACAAAGAATCAAAAAAGAAAGACATAACCAGGGGCCGGCGAGGTGGCTAGAGGTAAGGTGTCTGCTTTGCAAGCACTAGCCAAGGAAAGGACCATGGTTCGATCCCCCGGGGTCCCATATGGTCCCCCCAAGCTAGGGGCAATTTCTGAGCGAGTAGCCAGGAGTAGCCCCTGAGCATCAATCGGGTTTGGCCCAAAAAAACAAAAAAAAAAGCAAAAAAAAAAAAAAAAACCCAAGAAAGACATAACCAGTAGCAAAAAAGAAACAGGAGCCTTTAAAACATCAAAATGATAATTAAGAAACTTTTTATGTAACTGTATAACAAGTTAAACAAAATTTCTCAAAAAATTACATCTATCAATAATAATAATATCATATAATATGAAATAAAATTTTTTTTGGATTTTGGGCCACACCCAGTGATGCCCAGGAGTTACTCCTGGCTATGCATTCAGAAATTTCCCCTGGTTTATGGGACACCAGGGAATCGAACTTGGTCTGTCCTGAGACAGCTGCATGCAGGGCAAACACCCTACCGCTGTGCTATCTCACCGGCTATTTTTAAGATCTGCTTTGACTCAGGATATTATCTATCTTGCTTTTGTTGTTTTTTTGGGTCACACCCAGTGACGCTTAGGGGTTACTCCTGGCTATGCTCTCAGAAATCGCTCCTGGCTTTGGGGACCATATAGAAAGCCGGGGATCGAACTGAGGTTCGTTCTGAGTCAGTTGTGTGCAAGGCAAACATGCTATTGCTCCAGCCCTGATATTATCTATCCTGGTTCCTTAATGTTTTTATTAAAATGCATTACATTTTATATGGTTTTGATCAACCATGTGGTGCTAATTATTCTTTTAATTGAATATGGAATACTAATATTTTACAATTTAGAGGTAGCAGTCACAGGAATATTAACAGTTTTTGGTTTGGGGCCACACAGGATGATGTTCAGTGATTTCTCCTGGTTCTGCATTCAGGAATTAATCCTGGTGGTGGTTGGAGGACCATCTAAAATGCAAGGAACCTGGAGTTGGCTGTGTGTGCAAGGCAAATGCCCTACCCACTACCTGGCCCAAGAAACCTTTTTTTTGTTTGTTTTTTGGGTCACACCTGGCAGCGCTCAGGGGTTACTTTTGCTCTCATAAGTGTCTCCTGGCAAACTCAGGGTACCATATGGGATGTCAGGAATTGAACTGAGGTTCGTCCGGTGTTGGCTGCATGCAAGGCAATGCCCCTACCTCTATGCTGTTGCTCTGGCCCCAGAAGCCCCCCCCCCCCTTTTTTTTGGTTTTTGGGCCACACCCGGTGGTGTTCAGGGGTTTCTCCTGGCTGTCTGCTTAGAAATAACTCCTGGCAGGCACGGGGGCCCATATGGGACACCGGGATTTGAACCAACCACCTTTGGTCCTGGATCAGCTGCTTGCAAGGCAAACGCCGCTGTGCTATCTCTCCAGGCCCCCCCCCCCCTTGTTTTAAAGAAAAAATTGTGTTTTGGGGTCTGGGATGTAGCTCAGAAGTAAAGCATACACCTTACATGCATGTGGCCATGAACTTGATTTCAGGTACTGAGAGAGAGAAAGAGAGAGGGAAGGAAGGAGAGAGAGAGAGCGAAAGAGAGAGGGGGAAGGAGAGAGAGGGATGTTCTGAACATAATTTTTATTGAATAAATTTACAACTAGTGAAATGAAAAATACATGCAATTTCAAAGAGGAAAAGAAAACAATACGTCACATTCCCAACCATAAAGAATCTGTTCTAAAATTTCCAGTGGATATTATATATCAAATAATTATGGTTACTATTTTCCACTGGATACATGTAAAAAGTATGACTTCAGACTCTCATTTCAAAATGCCAGCATTTATAACATTTTGGAAGTGATATCCACTTCAACGACATTTTTAAACTTTCGTTGTGAACTTTGGGGTGCCGACCATCAACAGACTAATGAAAGAGGGAATACATAACTTTTCAAAGGGTGTGTGGGGGTGGGGAAGGCAGACCAGCAACTTTGGAAGACCATTATTCTGGAATACATGCTGAGCTCACTGAGGGTGTCTGGATAGAAGATAAGGGCATCATTAAATGATGTATCTCATTGGACATTTATTTATTCACTCATTTATTCAATGATCCATATTTATGAAGCCTCCTTTCTCTGGTAAATGCGAAGCCGTGGTACAATGAGGTTCAAGGCATGGTCTTCAAGAAGAGCATCACTTACCAGTATATATATAGTCAACAATTCCACCTCTCCATGCTGTGTCTGGATCTATCTTCCACGTTCATTACAGTCATGGAGCAATGGGGGAAAGTATCATATTTTTCGCTCATAAGATGCATCTGACCATAAGACACACATAGTTTTTAGATGAGGAAAACAAGAAAAAAAAATTCTATAGCAAATGGTGTACTAAAATATTTAAGAAACTCTACAGTTTTTATATTATATTATACTATATTATTATATTATATATAATATATTATATTATATATAATATATAATATATAATATTATATTATATTATATTATACTGAATAATATTTCAGTCATGTTAAGTGAATAGCACTCACCAAGATATTAAAAAATCATTATGACTGTCATAAAGTTAAATGAAGAGAGTTTAAATTTTGAGTACTCTTTTATTTTTCTAGGAACCCCAAGAACTTCTCAGTTCTAGGCAGCATTAGCTCCAAACAAATTCCCCCATCTTTTGGGTAAAAAAAAAATACAGTAAATAGAGATCTCATTCTTTTTTTTTTTTTTTTTTTTTTATTTGTTTGTTTGTTTGGAGGTCACACTTAGCTGTACTCAGAAGCTAGTTCTGGCTCTGTGCTCAAGAGTAATCCCTGGTAGTGCTCTGGGAACCATTTGTGTGGCTGAGGATCAAGCCAGGCAAGTTACTTTACCATATTTTTTTTTACAATCTCTCCAGTCCTGAGGCCTCATTCTTTTAGCTTTAATGGTAGAACCCTGCAGACCCGCCTTATCCCTTCTGCAGTTTACTCATCCACAGTACATCCTTCTCTGCTAATTAGTTCACACAGCCAGCAGACTAGCAGAACACAAGTCATAAGAACTTAAACAAATTACAGGCAGACTGCTGAGGCGCAGAGGTTTCCTAGAGCTGGTTGACCACAAATGAAGTTTAGCTTCTGGATTCAGCCTCCTTCATGGAAGGCCAGCCAGGCTTTTGCCAGTGCCAAGCTCTGCTCCTTGAGGAAGAATGACATGCAGGGTAGGGCAGGGTCATGTCCCAGTGGTTACCCTATTAAAATAGGTGCTTCTTCATTTACAAATCCTGAGTTTTCATTTGTCCAAGAGAAGGATGAATCAATGATAAGATTTCTATGGAGCGGGGGGGCACATCTGGAGGCACTCAGAGGTTATTACTGGCTCTGTGCACAGAAATTACTCATGGCAGGCTTGAAGGACCATATGGGATGCCAGGGAAACACCCTACCCACTGCACTCTTCCTCTGGCCCTGATAAAGATTTCTTGATTGGAGAATACTGTCACTACAAGACCTTACATTAAAAACATTTTTTTTTGGGCCCGGAGAGATAGCACTGTGGTGTTTGCCTTGCAAGCAGCCGATCCAAGACCAAAGGTGGTTGGTTCGAATCCCGGTGTCCCATATGGTCCCCCGTGCCTGCCAGGAGCTATTTCTGAGCAGACAGCCAGGAGTCACCCCTGAGCACTGCCGGATGTGGTCCAAAAACCAATAAATAAATAAATAAATAAATAAAAACAAGAATAAAAACATTTTTTTATTTAGGAACCCTGATCTACAATACTATGAATGGTAAGGTTTTATATACAAACTATTACACCCTTCACTAGAGCTTCCTCTTTTTCTGCTCTGCGTTCTTGTGGGATCTCAAGTCCCAAACTGTCTTCTGGTCACTGACTAGAGTACCACCCTCTGAGTGAGATCCCTGTAGACTGTTTTACTTTTTTTTTGTTTGTTTGTTTTTGGTCCTCACCCAGTGACGCTCAAGGGTAACTCCTGGCTATGCTCTCAGAAATCGCTCCTGGCTTGGGGACCATCTGGGATGCCGGGGTAATTGAACAGTGATCCATCCTAGGGTAGCTGCGTGCAAGGCAAACACCCTACTGCTTGCCCCACCGCTCTGGCCTCAGTCTGTTTTACATGTTTTAAAGAAGTTTGAGGGGGGGCTGAAGCGGTGGCATCTGCCTTGTACACACTAGCCTAAGAAGGACCGAGGTTCAATCCCCTCGTGTCCCATATGGTCCCCCAAGCCAGGGGCGATTTCTGAGTGCATAGCCAGGAATAACCCCTGAGCATCACCGGTTATGGCCCCCAAAAAACAAAAAAATAAACAAAAAAGAAGTTTGAGGGAAGGAGGAACATAAGGACATAGTACAGGGTTAAAGTGTTTGTCTTGAACACAGCACCCCCCCACTGGGTGCTAGCTCTGCCTATAGTCCTCTGAGCATCACCAGGAACAGTCCTGAGTACAGAGCCAGGAGTGAACACTGAGTACTTCCAGGTATGGTCCTAACGAGCAAACCAAAACAAACAAACAAACAAACAAACAAAAATCAACAAAATAAACCCCCCAAATATATATTTTGATGGTAGTATTAACATTCATCTTCATTATAACAGTATTATTATTGTTATTACTATCATTTCTTTTTTAAATTAAAAAATAGGTTTTTTTTGGTTTTTGGGCCACACCCAGCAGTGCTCAGGGGTTACTCCTGGCTGTCTGCTCAGAAATAGCTCCTGGCAGGCACGGGGACCATATGGGACACCGGGATTCGAACCAACCACCTTTGGTCCTGGATCGGCTGCTTGCAAGGCAAACATCGCTGTGCTATCTCTCCGGGCAAATTTTTTAAAACGTATTTAAAGGAAATATATCACACAGTTGACACAATTGATCATAATACATTTGTTTCAGAAAGAACCAAGGCAAAGTTATTTAAAAAAAACAAAAAAAACTAACAAGATCAAAATATATTTTTTAATTAATGTTTTTTTTTTCTTTTCCTTGGTCCAAGTTCTACCAACATATCACCACTGCCCATTTCCCTTCTCTGAACACCCCAGGATTTCTGCAAGGCTCCCCTGCAGCTCCCATCCTATTACACAGGTGTTGCTGGACGACCCTGGTCTCATGGTTCTGACTTTCACTTCAGGTCTCCTAGCTGTCTCTCTTGTACCAGAAATCTGCTGCTGGGCACCTTCTCTTTCTTTTTGGCCTGTGTGCTCATGAATGTGAAAACTTTCCAGGGACATGTGGTTGATCCTGTCATGAACAGGGACTTTCCCCCCAGTTTCTGGGTGAAGGAGAGTCTCTTTTCTCCCAGGGAAATATGCCTTAGAGTTAGAGTTAGGTTGTAATCCCATTGGAGCTAGAAAATTCTGGTTTTCTCACATCCGCCTTCAAACTTGGAATCCTAAGAAAAAAGAGCAGATGACAGAGAGATAACACAGGGCTTAAGGGGCTATTGCTTGTCTTGAAAACAGTCAATATGGACTCACCCCAAATCACATGTGGTCCCCTGAGCACACAGACAGGAGTAAGACCCTCACATCACTGGCATGTCCTATTGCCCCATGGTGAGAGAAAGGAGCAAATAGCTCAGATCTCTCAAATAATGTGGCATTTCCTATCTTTGGTAAAAATAAACCATCCAAACATTTGAGAGTCATCTAGACAGGTTAATGTTTCTTGGGACAGACCAATACCAGTTTCATTCTGAAATGAACCATACCAATAGTATGGTGTTTTTGCTAGCCAACAAACCTCAACAACTTCAATAATACCTTTGTTTATGATTGTCAGGGAACCCATCTTTGGGTGCTTCAGCTCAGGGGTGCACATCCCTATGCAGAACCTGTTTAGCGACCACTCACACTTATGACCATTATTTTATTTTATTTTAAATATTCTTTTTCCATCTTGTACACTCCACAGTACAGTACTGTGGTTTTTGGTGCTTTAATGTACCTATTTGACTAACTTTATGTTCTGTAATACATTACAGTACTGTGTGTAAATTATACAACCTATGCAAATTAAAACAAGTGAGAATTTTCAGTTTGACCTTTCTTGTTATTTTACTTATTCAGAATACTGTATTGTCAAGTACTATGCATATGCTGTACTACTGTATACAGTACATGCAGTTCCTCACTTAAAGCCCAATTCGCTTAAGGACCAAGCCTTTGAAATGGAACTTGGTCGTTAAGCGAGGAATATCTGTACTCCATCCAGTGGAGCAGGCCTGATGGTTCAGAGTTCTGTCAGCAGATTCATTCAATATTATACCCAAGTATTATACCCTGAAATACCTGGGAAACATGGGGGTACTGGGCATCAAACCCAGTGCCTCAAGTATGCAGTACATGTAGTCCAGGACCCTGAGCTTGTTCTCTCTCTCTCTCTCTCTCTCTCTCTCTCTCTCTCTCTCTCTCTCTCTCTCTCTCATTCAATTTACTTAGAAATTTATTAAAAACCCAGGTGGCAGAAGAAGTTAATACCACAGGAAGCAAATCAACACATCTAGGATGAGAAACATTTTGCAGGCAAATGAACGCACAGATTTCTTTAACCATCAATCACACGACCAAGAAAAATTGGATATAATTCTCTCAATTAAGAGAATTAAGAGGCTTGGGGGGACATTAAACCCGATGCCATATGGGGATCCTGTTTTGGATCCTTCTTTGAGCCAGCCAAAGGGGAAAAGGCCTTTGGGGAAGCTCTAGGAGCAATGAGACTTGTGTTGGGTATTAGGTGTGATGGAAGAAGCTTTGATCTGTGTTAGGTGTTTGGTTTTGCAATTCTGTAAGACACCCCTCCTTTCACGCTCCTTCTCCCTTCTTAAAAGGACATATGGAAGTACTTAAGGGGCAGAATAGCACAATGTAAGGAATTTTCTTTAAAGTACTGGGGAGCAGAGCTATAGAGGGGGAGGCAAAGAAGCAATGCACCCATGAAGCTAGGCTGGTAATACTTGGGGGAATTATTGACCCTGAGGGATGAGTATTCACTTCCTAGTCTTGTGAGTATTTTTTTTCTTCAGATGATGAACCAGTTTCAGCATTTAAAGAAATCTGGGGAATGCCAGTGTGTGGTGTAAAAATGCTATGCGATTCTTCGTAAAGCCCATAATTACATCCATGAGTTGAGTCTGAGCTGCGTGTGGACTCAGTCGGAATAAGACTGTGCCCAGTCTTCGTGCCTTTGCTTCTTGCAAGCTGGGTAATCCGGAAGCACTTCTTTTGGGGTCTTTGACCTTCATATCTTTCCAGGATTGCTGAGTTGAGTCAATGAAACGTCTGACCTGTAGAGCTTCCCTAAACTGACAGTCAGTGCCTAGCCTTAATAGAAGCATTTTTCATAGTGTCCACACCTGAAACAAAGCTGTGAAGTCCTTTCTGCTTTTGCTGAGTTCAGAAAGTAGCATTTCAGAGAAGTTCATGAAGGACAAGGGGGGGGGGGGTAAAAAGAAATCAGTGTCTGAGCTGTTCATGTATCAGCCCTGAACCTGCCAGGATAGTCATAACTGCAAGCAATGACCATATTAACCCCCATGCCTGGTAGGGAGGGGGCAGCCTTTTTATGCCCAATCTCTCAGGAGATCTAGACATCAAACAGAAAATGGAACCAATTAAGGCACCCCCTTACCCCCCAGGAAAAGGGGGGCAGGAGGAGAACCTGAGGTTGCCTCCGGTTTGAGTTGCAGCCTCCAAGATCACTCGCAGCTCCGAAGAAGCTAAATATATAGTGTGTTGTTGTTGAAATGCTTCCTTCCGACAGCCCCGGGGAGCATTTTCTCTCATGCAGCTCATGTTCCCCAAACGGGAAAGTGAAATGGCTGCAGACTCCCATGGGACGCTGGAGCCCCGGATTCATTTTTCCCTAGAGAAAGCATGTTTGCTGGAAATTAGAGAAGGTAATTGGAGAGGCTGGGGAAGAAAGGGACCTGCCAGGGTCATTCGGTCTCTCCTCCAGCCTCCAGGCAGGAGTGAAACTAACCCGTTCCAGATGGTGAATGTCCCGTTTTGTGGGGGACCTCCATGAGAGACCCCCCAAAGCCTGACTCAGCAGCTCATTCCAGAGCACCCTTTTCCTGGGTCTGATCACTCACCTCCCCTCCCCAGAAGGGTCTCGGACCAGTCGTTTGCCTGCTTGGAATCTGTGGTTTTGGAGAAACAAATGGAGAAAATGAGGCACAGTGGTCCTGTTTTCTGGCCGAGAGATTAAATGCTTCTAACAAAAGGCCAAAGGCTGTGTGCTCAGGGAAGACCTGAGGTACAAAGGTTTGAAAACATTTCATTGTTAGCTCTGTGAAGAAGTTTCAAAATCCTTTTTTGAGGGCCCTGGGTATGAGTCAGTGGTAGACTGCTTGCTTTGCCTGTAGGAAACTCTAGACTTGCTCTCCAGCATGGCAGACAGGTAAGCAATTACTAATAATTTGGGCCATGGAGATGGAGCACATGGTTTGCACATAAATGATTCCTTGAGCTTATCAAAGTCATACATTAGGAATGAGAAAAATGCAACAGGGGTTATGGCAGTTGCTTTGCATGTGACCAACCCTGGTTCAATCCTTGGGGCTGTGTTGGATCTCCCAAGATCTTCAAGAGTGATCCCTGAGCTTAGAAACAAGGAATAAGCTCTGAGCACAGCTGGGAGTGGCTCTACCTTCCCACCTCTGCTGCCAAGTCCTATCTTATCCTCTCTATTATTTCTCTCCTCAGGACACAATGCTAGAGAACTATACTTTCCAAGATGAAAAGCATTCCCACTGCCAGCACAAAAGGAAGATCTTGGAATCATTTGCCCAGCATTAGGCCTAGTCCTTTGGCAGTGATAAATTGTTAGAATGGATCACACCTAACTTCTTGGTTAAGTGTAAGATTAGCATGAGGAAAGCTAGAGGTCCTCATATTACAGTTATTTTATTTAACAGTTCATTATCTTACAGCTCATGCATGTAGTCATAGAAAGAGGAATCTTTGTATCCAGCATAGCAAACCCAATCATTTCCCCTTCCTCTCTTCCTCTTGCTATCCTCAATCACAGTTCTCACCACCTGCATGGTTTGGGTTGTCTTTGTCATCTGTCTGTCTGTCTCTTTCTTTCTTCTTTTTTTTTGAGGGGGGTGTCATACCTGGCATCTCTCAGGGGTTACTCCTGGCTCTGAGCTCAGAAATGGCTCTTGGCTGACTCAGGGGACCATATGGAATGCTGGGGAACAAACCCGGGTCCGTCTAGGTATGGCCTCTGGCAAGGCAAACTGTCTCATCAACCCTTTCACCCCATTTGTAAGCCTCAATTCTTAGGCATTTATATGTAGCACCTAGCCCCACCCCTTAGTTCTTTCTGCTATCTGATTGGTCATGTCCTACGTAAATGAGGTTTGGAGCAAAACAACCAGTCAGATTGCATATACCCCCTTCACTTCCTCTGTTACAGAAGTACCCAGAGTTGTGGTTTTCAGGGCCACAATAACTCAGTAGAACACACCTTATTCAGGGGTCACCGTGTCTCTAGGCCCCAGAGTCTAAGCACAATGCTGAGTGAAACTCTAAAGCCTGGAGAATGAGACTATAGAAGTTCAAGATCAGAGGAGTGAAGGGAGAGAATAGAAACAGAGCTCTCCGGATAGAGTCTCCATGTGGTTGGTGACGAAGATGGTACAACTCTTGCAAAGCTTCATGCCAATAAGAATGTCCCACCTGCAGAAAGAACTCGTGAGACATATTGCAAAGAACAAGTACAGGATCAAATAAGTCTTCATGTCAAAGCCCTCAAGCTCAGGGGTTATTTTTATTTAAATATCTCCAGATTAGAATTGGAGAGCGAGCATGGGACTAGTTCAATACTTATTTTCCTTGTTCCCATCCTAGTTCAAGGCCCAGTAACCTCCCCAAGCACTGCCAGGAGTGATCTCTGAGTACAGAGCTGAGAATGAGCCTTGAGCCTTTTAGGGTGTGCCCCACCCCACCCCAAACAAAACAAAACAGAAAGCAAAAGCTCCCTCAGTGCTTGGTCCTTGTTCTTTGTACCTAATAAAACCTGGGCTCCTGATATCTCATAATTAGTCAACTCTGGTATCTTTAAAAATTCTCTTTTATGGAACAGTGTTCCCAAGAACACAAACATAAGCTTTTTTCAAGTATGCCGTTTAATAATGGCTTTTAGTACCTTTACCATGTTGGATCACCACCCCTCTACTTCCAGAACATTTCATCACCCCACCCCTCCGCCACTCCTACCCCCACCCCCCACTCCCCCAAACCCCAGGCCATTAAGCAGTCACTCCCCTTTCCTTCCTGCACTCAGCCTCTGGCCCTGACCAATCCGCTTGTTGTTTCTATGCAGTCCCTTTTTTTTCTGGATATTCTGCCACATAGAATCAGACCATATGTGACCTTTGTATCTGCTTTCTCTCACTTAGCATTAAGCTTGGGAACTTCACAAATACAGCGTGCATCCATGTTTCATCCTTTTCTGTGACTGACTGAATAAGTCTGGGGTCTTTTTAGATTCAAGGTTAATAATTGGATGCTCTTTCTAGAAAGAGTCCTGGACCCACTACAGGGAAATCCTGCCTTCACTCAATTCAAGTTAATGATACTGAACCTTCGTTTTCTCATCTATAAATTAAGAGTCAACTTAAAGGATTTAATTTACCTTGCAGAAGGCCCAGGAGCTATCAGAAGGCAGACTAGTAAAGAGGAAATATATCTATTTGAGATGAGTGAATTTTCCCCCCTTCCCTTTGTTGTAGAGATGGTGTTTTGCTCTTGGTTGATGCACCAAGGATCACCCCAGCAGAGCCAGGAATTATGAGATCATGACCTCAGGCTTGCCAGCAGATACTTTCCCCCTCAGCCTCATTCTGACCTCTTAATAATAGGGGTTCATCAGTGTGTCATATGCAGAATGTCTCTGCAGCTATATTCTTAAGTTCTTTGGAGATGATGACCATGTCCCTTCCACTCCCACACTCACAGCACTTGGAATCATGCCTTCTGAAGTTTTAGACATTCACCAAGTGTCTCTTAGTGACCACTTAGATCAGGGGTCTCAAACTCGCGGCCCGCGGGCCGTTTGCAGCCCTCCGTACAACATTTTGTGGCCCGCGGCCGGCCTTCAAATATCGCAGTATTCGCGATTATTCACTTACCGAATATTCGCACTAAAAATCGCATTGGTAAGAAAAAAAATCGCATTAAACATTTGCATACCCCGAACGGAACTACTCGGGTATGCAAATGTTTAATGCAATTTTTTTTCTTACCAATGCGATTTATTGCAAATATTTGGTAAGCGAAATCTCTTATGAGGCCCTGCCTCACCCCGACTTTGCCTCCTGCGGCCCCCAGGTAAACTGAGTTTGAGACTCCTGACTTAGATGATTCCATGAATAAATGAATGGGTGATTTGTAAAATGGCTTCATTCTAGTTAATAGATCCAATATTAGGAACATGAATGAATGGTGGGAAAAAAATGTACCATCTGGCCTGGAATTAGAAGACCCTCGTCTCTCTGTACTTGCATGACACTTATCCTGGCTGTCTTTTGGCTAGCCCAAAGACAGTGAATATTTACATGAGTTTGTGTGACACTAATGTGAATGGGATTATCTTTTTTTTTGGATTTTGGGCCACACTCGGCTGTGCTCAGGGGTTACTCCTGGCTGTCTGCTCAGAAATAGCTCCTGGCAGGCACGGGGGACCATATGGGACACCGGGATTTGAACCAACCACCTTTGGTCCTGGATCGGCTGCTTGCAAGGCAAACACCGCTGTGCTATCTCTCCGGGCCCAGGATTATTTTTTTAATGTCCATTTCTTCTCTATCACTATTGGTGTATACAAGAAGGTCATTGAGTTTTGTGTGTTAATTTTGTAGTCTGCTACTTTGCTATATGAATCTATTGTTTCTAGAATCTTTTTATTGGGGGGCACAGCCAGTGACACTCAGGGGTTACTCCTGGCTATGTCAAGGCATGCAAGGCAAATGCCTTACCGCCTCACCATTGCTCCAGCCCCTATTTCTAGAAGCTTTTTGGTAGAGTCTTTAGGATTTTCTAAATATAGTATGTCATCAGCAAACAGTGAGAGTTTGATTTCTTCCTTTCCTATCTGGATGCCCTTGATATCTCTTTCTTGCCTAATTGCTATGTCAAGAACTTCCAGCGCTATGTTGAATAAGAGTAGTGAAAGAGGACAGCCTTGAAAGATAGTAAAAATTGACAACAGGGGAGAAAAAATAATTGACAACAATAATAACATTCAATGGAGGAGACTTATAGTCCAGAAAGATGTCCAAGGTAGAAAGAAATGGTGAGCCAGAGACTATCTGTTCCTAGTTAGAACCTACTTCAGTAATTCAACATTCAAAAATCAGGGATGGAGGCAGACAGTAGTTATAAGCTCAGATGTCTTGCTTAAACTAGCATTGGACCTTCTTAGTGTTGACTGGAATAAGGATGTATAGAAAAGAATTTTTTGCCACTTTAAAGTTCATCATTAGGGACTGGAGAAATAGTCCAGTAGGTAGGGTGCTTGTCTTGCATCTGACGGACCTAAATTCAATTTCAGGCATCCCATATAGTCTCTTGAGTACCTCTAGGAGAGATTCCTGAGTGTAGAACCAGGAATAACCTCTGAACATCCCAGGGGGTGGCCCCCAAACTAAAATAAATAAGGAATAAGAAATATACTTAAAAAAAAAAAGGATCATTGTATAGGGGCTGGAACAATAGGTCAGTAGGTAGGATACTTGCCTTGTATGTGCAGACTAGAGTTCACTCTTGAGCATCTCATATGGTGCCCTGAGCATTTGCCAGGAGTGATCCCTGAGCACAGAGCCAGGACTAAGTCCTGAGTACCACAAGGTGTGCCAAAAGTTTAATGTCAAGGCAAGAAAGACAGTATAATGAGTAAAGCACTTACCTTGCATGTGGCTGGGCTGGGTTCAATCCCAGGCACCCCATCTGGTCCCGGAGGCACTGCCAGGGTGATCCCTGAGGCAAGAGACTCCGAAGTAAGACCTGAGCACAACAGGGTGTGTGCTCCCATTGAGACAAAACTTCATTGTCTCCACCTCTGAGTTATGAATAAACTGGGGTAGGGAAGGAAGAATGCCAGCCCAGAGAGATGCCTTTGAGAAGGCTAACAAAGCTTGGGTTTGATCCCCAAGAACCCCAGAAAAATCATTAGAAGTGAGCCCTAGGCACTGAGCAAGGAGTAGCCCTGAATACTGCTAAAGATAACCTCCCAAACAATAACAAACCAGGCTATCCAAACAGAGAAATGTTCACTAAGGAACATTTAATAAGTTTGTCAGTTTGCCTTCTTGAATACAAATCGATCTTTATCAAAGAGGATGCCTTGCAGAAGGGACCCAGTCTGATCGAGTAAGATGAAAGCAAGAAACATCGGACAGAAGCAGAGACACCAGCAGGAGAAAAATTAGCTGAGTTAGCTATAGAACATGCAACAAGGAAAGAATGGAAAGCAGAGAAGGAGGAGGGTTTCCAAAGAGAAGCTTTTTGTATCCAGGGATAAGGAGAAGCCCTTAGTTCATTGATGAAGGGACAATCCTTATAGCAGTTCTTTGTTTTGTTTTGTTGTTTGGGGCCATATTGGTTATGTTCAGGGATACTCCTGGCTTGGTGAACTGTGAGCATCAAACTAGGACCCTTTTTGGTTTGTTTTTGTACTATATCTGGGGATGCTCAGGACTTAATTCTGGCTCTGTGCTTAGGGAATCATATGTAGTGTAGGGGACTAAACCCAAGTTGGCCAAGTGTGAGGTAAATGCCCTATACACTGTGCTATCACTCTGCCGCCAAACTGAGGTCTTTTGCACCCAAAGCAAGCTCTGAGTCTTTTGACCTATCACTCCAGCCCTTTATAACTGCACTTGGAAAGACAAAATTGAAGGGGAAGAAATCTTCTGGTGCCCATCATAAAAATACTCAAGAAAAATGCTGTCCCAACCCAAATCCACTTTTGACCCATTACTTATACTAAGTTTTTGTCTCTAGTATTGATATTAATTCATGCTTCATTTTCTCCAGCACATTCTTTTTGTATTCTTGCCACAGGATTTTTGATGTTTTCTGCTACTTACTATAAAATCCCAGGATCCATTTTGAACTCTTCCCTATTCTAATTATGTTTGGCAACACGAAACTCCTGTGACCAAAACTATTATAATTGTGGCCCACATATTTGCATATCTTCTTGTGGCCCTCTCAAGGAGGAAGGAGACTTGAATGACATTCCAGTTCCATGTCCTTGCTGTTGAGCACCTTTGGCAAAGCTGCTCACAGTTACTGAGTAGCTGTTTCCAAATCTTCAGAAATGAGGTTCAGAAGGTTGGCCTTGATCTACCCTACCACAATCTTGAGAGTGTTGTGATACCTTTTTTTTAAAACTTTATTTATTGATTCATTGATTGGTTGATTGGTTTCTGGTGTCCTCAGGGGTCCTCCTGGCTCTGCATTCAGAAATCGCCCCTGGAAGTCTGGGGGACTATATGGGATGCTGGGAATCAAACTGGGTCCCTCCTCCTTGGTCAGCTGCATGCAAGGCAAATGCCCTACCACTGGGCTATCTCTCTGGCCCAGCCCTTGTTGTAATACTTTGAAAAGAAAAAAGTGGGTCAGATAGGTGGTAAGGGTTTAAGATGCAGGCTTTGCATGAAGCTGATTCTTTTTTATAAAAAAAATAATTATTTAAGCACCATGATTACAAACATGTTTGTAGTTGGATTTTAGTGATAAAAAAATACCCCCTTTACCAGTGCAACCTTCCTACCACCAATGCCCCCATCTCTCTCTCCTCCATTCTCTGAAGCAGACTTTCTTTTCCTTTTTTAATAATATTTCTATTTCTCTTATTCACTTCCATTTTCATGTTAGTTTTTATTATAGTTATTTCTCTAACTGCACTCATCATTCTTTGTGGTAAGCTACATATCATGGGCTAGTTCTTCCAGTACCAATTTCTATTTTCTTTGTGTATTACAATAATGTCTTTTAGTTTTCTTTTTTCTTTTTTCTTTTTTTTTTTTGGTGTTTGGACCACACCCAGCGGTGCTCAGGGGTTACTCCTGGCTGTCTGCTCAGAAATAGCTCCTGGCAGGCACGGGGGACCATATGGGACACCGGGATTCGAACCAACCACCTTTGGTCCTGGATCGGCTGCTTACAAGGCAAACGCCACTGTGCTATCTCTCCGGGCCCCATCTTTTAGTTTTCTTAAAAGCCATAAATGAGTGAGACTATTCTGTGTCTATCTCTCTCCCTCTGACTTATTTCACTCAGCATAATATGCTTACTATAAAATCCCAGGATCCATTTTGAACTCTTTCCTAGTCTAATTATGTTTTGCAACACGAAACTCCTGTGACCAAGACTATTATAATTGTGGCCCACATATTTGCATATCTGCTTGTGGCCCTCTCAAGGAGGAAGGAGACTTGAATGACATTCCAGTTCCATGTCCTTGCTGTTGAGCACCTTTGGCAAAGCTGCTCACAGTTACTGAGTAGCTGTTTCCAAATCTTCAGAAATGAGGTTCAGAAGGTTGGCCTTTGTCAAAGTGTCTGTTCATTTCTTCTCCCCATTTTTTGATGGGATTAGATGTTTTTTTCTTGTAAATTTCTGTCAGTGTCTTGTATATTTTGGAGATTAGCCCCTTATCTGATGGGTATTGGGTGAATAGTTTCTCCCACTCAGTGGGTGGCTCTTGTATCTTGGGCACTATTTCCTTTGAGGTGCAGAAGCTTCTCAGCTTAATATATTCCCATCTGTTAATTTCTGCTTTCACTTGCTTGGAGAGTGCAGTTTCTTCCTTGAAGATGCCTTTAGCCTCAATGTCCTGGAGTGTTTTACCTACGTATTGTTCTATATATCTTATGGTTTTGGGGCTGATATCGAGGTCTTTAATCCATTTGGATTTTACCTTCGTACATGATGTTAGCTGGGGGTCTAAGTTCAATTTTTTGCAAGTGGCTACCCAGTTTTGCCAACACCACTTGTTGAAGAGGCTTTCTTTGACAAAGAAGAAATACAGATGGCCAAAAGACACATGAAAAAGTGCTCCACATCACTAATCATCAGGGAGATGCAAATCAAAACAATGATGAGATACCACCTCACACCACAGAGAATGGCACACATCACAAAGAATGAGAATAAACAGTGTTGGCGGGGATGTGGGGAGAAAGGAACTCTTATCCACTGCTGGTGGGAATGCCGTCTAGTTCAACCTTTATGGAAAGCGATATGGAGATTCCTCCAAAAACTGGAAATCAAGCTCCCATACGATCCAGCTATACCACTCCTAGGAATATACCCTAGGAACACAAAAATACAATACAAAAACCCCTTCCTTACACCTATATTCATTGCAGCACTATTTACCATAGCAAGACTCTGGAAACAACCAAGATGCCCTTCAACAGACGAATGGCTAAAGAAACTGTGGTACATATAAACAATGGAATATTATGCAGCTGTCAGGAGAGATGAAGTCATGAAATTTTCCTATACATGGATGTACACGGAATCTATTATGCTGAGTGAAATAAGTCAGAGAGAGAGAAAAACGCAGAATGGTCTCACACATTTATGGGTTTTAAGAAAAATGAAAGACATTCTTGCAATAATAACTTTCAGACACAAAAGAGAAAAGAGCTGGAAGTTCCAGCTCACCTCAGGAAGCTCATCACAAAGAGTGATGAGTTTAGTTGGATAAATAACTACATTTTGAACTGTCCTAATAATGAGAATGTATGAGGGAAATTGAGAACCTGTTTAGAGTACAGGCGGGGGTCGGGTGGGGAGGAGGGAGACTTGGGACATTGGTGATGGGAATGTTGCACTGGTGATGGGTGGTGTAAAAAAAAAATAATGAAGATCCTTATAGAGATTACATTAAATATGTACAGTAAAAAAAAAAAGAAGAAATAACAAACTGGGTCGGAGTGGTGGCACAGAAAAAAAAATTTTATATTTGTGCTTTGGAGTAAATTGCTAATACTTTAAAAAAAAAAAAAAAAAAAAAGAAGGTTGGCCTTGCTCTACCCTACCACAATCTTGAGAGTGTTGTGATACCTTTTTTTAAAACTTTATTTATTGATTCATTGATTGGTTGATTGGTTTCTGGTGTCCTCAGGGGTCCTCCTGGCTCTGCATTCAGAAATCGCCCCTGGAAGTCTGGGGGACTATATGGGATGCTGGGAATCAAACTGGGTCCCTCCTCCTTGGTCAGCTGCATGCAAGGCAAATGCCCTACCACTGGGCTATCTCTCTGGCCCAGCCCTTGTTGTGATACTTTGGAAAGAAAAAGTGGGTCAGATAGGTGGTAAGGGTTTAAGATGCAGGCTTTGCATGCAGCTGATTCTTTTTTATAAAAAAAATAATTATTTAAGCACCATGATTACAAACATGTTTGTAGTTGGGTGTTAGTGATAAAAAAATACCCCCCTTTACCAGTGTAACCTTCCTACCACCAATGCCCCCATCTCTCCTCCATTCTCTGAAGCAGACTTTCTTTTTATTTTTTAATAATATTTCTATTTCTCTTATTCACTTCCATTTTCATGTTAATTTTTATTATAGTTATTTCTCTAACTGCACTCATCATTCTTTGTGGTAAGCTTCATACTATTGGCTAGTTCTTCCAGTACCAATTTCTATTTTCTTTGTGTATTACAATAATGTCTTTTAGTTTTCTTAAAAGCCATAAATGAGTGAGACTATTCTGTGTCTATCTCTCTCCCTCTGACTTATTTCACTCAGTATAATAGTCTCTATGCCCGTCCATGCATAGGAAAAGTTCATGACTTTATTTCTCCTGATGGTTGCATAGTATTCCATTGTGTATACGTACCACAGTTTCCTTAGTCACACATCTGTTGTCGGGTATCTGGGTTGTTTCCAGATTCTGTCTATTGAAAATAGCATTGCAATGAATATACATGTGTAGAAGGCATTTTTTTTATTGTTTTTGTGTTCCTAGGGTATATCTCTAGGAGTGGTATAGCAGGCAGCTGGTTCTTGCCACCAAGTCTATTCCCCTGAGCACCCCTAAGAATGATAGTGGGTGTGGTCCCCAAACAAAACCATCTGTAAAAGGTGGTCTGAAAAAAATGGGCATGCCTCTCCCTGGTCAATTCTCCATTTCCTATATTTCAGGCATAAAATATATCAAGGGACCAGATTTTGATGTATTCATTGAAACAAAGGAAATCAAGTTCAGGTAGCTCATCATCTATTTACAAATTCTTGTAGTTTGAATCATTTTAATTGTCATCAGGAAATGCCGTTTTCATCCCTGAAAGACTTGGCTCTATACCTTCACAGTTTTGTTGTACAAAGGGGAACTTTAGAAATGGGCCAGAGCAATAGCATAGAGGTAGGGCATTGCATGTAGGGAGCCCAGAATGGATTCGGGTTCGATCCTTGGCATCCCATATGATTCCCCTAACCTGCCAGGAGTGATTTCTGAGCGCAGAGCCAGCAATAACCCCTGAGACCTGCCACGTGTGGCCCAAAAACCAAAACAACAGCAACAAAAAGAAATGCATTTCCAGACCATGTTACTATTGATGGAGAAGCGGAGGGTAGTGGACAGGGCTGTTCAGAATGTCGCACTGCAGAAAGGTCTTGTATGCATGTGATGATCTGAGCTCCATCTCCGACATTGCAGTAAAACATATCCAAACCCTCTGAAGCCCAGTCCCTACCTATACCTACTTCAACTCTTTCCCTTTCAAGCTTGCAGGAAAGAAACTGAAAGTAGCCAGGGTTCTAATCAGTGAGCCACACACAGCCTTTTGGCACTGAATGGGGAAGCCAGGGAAATACCAACACCACTCAGTGTAAGAGGGTATTGAGGACAGAGGGAGGAGGTCACCCAGGACCTAGGGCAGTTTCTTCAACACTGAACTGGACCCCACCCCAAGCCTATGGTGCCAAGCCCTTTCCTCTTAATTGTAATTCTCGGAGTACTGGGAGGAGAAAGGCATCCAAATGGTCCAGATTTTTCAGCACATTGGAGATCCAGAGCATGTGTTGTAAACTCTCTTGGAAGCAAGGCAGTTAGTTTGGAAGGAAGTGACTGTGTTACCAGTAGTCCTAGTCCGGAGGTGGAAGAATCTGCCTGGGGAAGTGCAAAGGCAGCTGGAGATAAGGCTGAACTTGGAGACAGAACTAGAATGGGCTTTTTCTGACAGTTGCTTCCTTCCGCTGCTTGAACTTCCTTCTCAGCAAGCTGTGCAGACCAGAGACATCATTCTTTATGTTTTTTTTTTGGTGGGGTGCAATATCTGACAGTTCTCAGGGTTTAATCTTGGCTCTGTGCTCAGAGATCAGAGATTACTTCTGACGGCACTTAGGGAACCTTAAGAGGTGCCAGGATTGAATCTGGGTAGGCTGCATGCAAGACAAGTGCCTTAACTCCCAAATGATCTCTCTAGTTGCCAAAGAAGCATCTTGTCTTGTCTTTTCGTAGCAGCATGAAGAAGGTGAGTTCAAAAAAAGTAAGAGCTAAATTCAATATTAGAATCAGAACTCTTGTTTGGCAGGGGTGGTTGAAAATGTTGAGAAAGCACCTCCGAACTTCTCTGAAGAATACGAGGTGGAAACCTTAAGCAGAAATCTTTATTTGCATTTGAGTTGGAAATGTGCCTGTGAGGGTTTGCCCAGGAGGGCTATTACTGTTCACCCTAGTGCCAGGCAGTTGGTAACTTACCCTCCTTAAAAATACACTTCCTTGTTCTCTTTTCCTATGAAAATTGCTTTTGGGTGCCAAGAGGTAGCTCAAAGGTCTGAAGCTCAGATTTTGTATACAGGAATCCTGGGATTGATCCCTGATACCATATTCATGTCCTGAGCACCACCAGGAGTGAAACTATTTAGCATAGAGAAAAAAATCATATCATAAACAATGTCTTGTGACCAAGCAAAGAAGATGGTTCGGGGGACATGAATCTACAATCTTTTTACACTGTCTTACATGCCCCTCAATAAAATAAGCCTGTTTTTCTCACATTGACTCTTGACTCTTAAATATTGCCCTTCTGACTGTAAGCTCTGAAGTTGGGCTCCAGAACAGGATGAATCCAAGTTTGGGAAACTGAGACAAGAGAAAGGGACTCTCCAAAGATTGGAAACCGTGAGAATTTTGCATAGACTGGGGATGTAGTTGGATTGTTCCAGGTTGTTTTCCCTTTAGTTTCCCACTGGACCAACTACTTGGGTACATCTCTTGGTGACATTGGAGTTTTATGAAAAAAATCATGATGTTCCATTGCTTGTCTTTGAAAGGGACGGAGTGACATTTTTGACTTGGAATACTGGAACTAGGAAAATGAAGTAGTGATTCAAAAGACCAAGAACTCAACAAGGAAACACTGACTTTAATGGAAGACATGAAAGAGAAGGGCCTGGAAGACACAGATAGGGCCCAACATCCTGCAAAAGTTGAGTACTAACAAACAGTGCTGGCGGGGATGTGGAGAGAAAGGAACCCTTATCCACTGCTGGTGGGAATGCCGTCTAGTTCAACCTTTATGGAAAGCAATATGGAGATTCCTCCAAAAACTGGAAATCGAGCTCCCATACGATCCAGCTATACCACTCCTAGGAATATACCCTAAGAACACAAAAATACAATACAAAAATCCCTTCCTTACACCTATATTCATTGCAGCACTATTTACCATAGCAAGACTCTGGAAACAACCAAGATGCCCTTCAACAGACGAATGGCTAAAGAAACTGTGGTACATAGACACAATGGAATATTATGCAGCTGTCAGGAGGGATGAAGTCATGAAATTTTCCTATACATGGATGTACACAGAATCTATTATGCTGAGTGAAATAAGTCAGAGAGAGAGAGAAAAACGCAGAATGGTCTCACTCATCTATGGGTTTTAAGAAAAATGAAAGACATTCTTGCAATAATAAATTTCAGACACAAAAGAGAAAAGAGCTGGAAGTTCCAGCTCACCTCAGGAAGCTCACCACAAAGAGTGATGAGTTTAGGTAGAGAAATAACTACACTTTGAACTGTCCTAATATTGAGAATGTATGAGGGAAATGTAGAGCCTGTTTAGGGTACAGGCGGGGGTTGGGTGGGGAGGAGGGAGATTTGGGACTTGGGTGATGGGAATGTTGCACTGGTGATGGGTGGTGTTCCTTTTATGACTGAAACCCAAACACAATCATGTATGTAATCAAGGTGTTTAAATAAAAAAAAAAAAAGAAAACTGGAGCTAAACAAGGTTGAACAAGTAATTTGGAGAACAAAATAAAAATATGGAAAAATAAATCATTGTCTGAAAAAAAAAAGTTGAGTACTTACTTCTTTACCAGGGTAAATGGACATTCTCTAAGATAGGCTGCACGCTAGGTCATAAATATGCCCGCATAAAATTAAGAAGATGGAAAATGTATTAACTATCGTCTCAGACCATAAGTCTTTGAAAACGGAAATTAATCCCTAAAGAAAATGGAAGGAAACAACTCAAACACTTGGAAATTAAATAGAGTAAGTAAGAATTTACTGAGTAAAATATTTATACAAAAAGAAAAATTTATACAGAGAGAAGGAAGGAAAGAAGAGAAGGAGAGAGGAATAAAGAAGAAAGAAAGAAAGAAAAAAAAGAAAGAAAGAAAGGAAGGAATAAAGAAAGAAAGGAAGGAAGGAAGGAATAAAGAAAGGAAGGAAGGAATAAAGAAAGAAAGGAAGGAAGGAATAAAGAAAGGAAGGAAGGAATAAAGAAAGAAAGGAAGGAATAAAGAAAGAAAGGAAGGAATAAAGAAAGAAAGGAAGGAAGAAAGAAAGAAAGAAAGAAAGGAAGAAAGAAAGGAAGAAAGAAAGAAAGAAAGAAAGAAAGAAAGAAAGAAAGGAAGGAAGGAAGGAATAAAGAAAGAAAGAAGATCAACAAGAAGGAAGTAAAGGAGGAAGAAAAGGAGGAAGAAAAGAAGAAAGAAAGAAAAGGAAATAAGAAAGGAAGGAAAGAAAGAAAAAAGAAGGAAAGAAAAGGAAGGAAGGAAGGAGGAGGAGGAGGAAGAGGGAAGGGAGGGTACAACAAATGGCCAAAGGCAACTGAATTGAAGAGTTTATCTATGAACCCTAGTTTATAGGGTTCATATAGGACAGTGCTGGGAGGTGGGTGTGCATGAAACTATTATTAATGTGTAAAATAATAACAATGGTGGCTATTCCCTTGAGGAAGGAGCTATAGCACAGCTGATTGGGTGTGTGTCTTTTTTTTTTTTTTTGGTTTTTGGGCCACACCCATTTGACGCTCAGGGGTTACTCCTGGCTATGCGCTCAGAAATCGCCCCTGGCTTGGGGGGACCATATGGGACACTGGGGGATGGAACTGCAGTCCATCCTACGCTAGCGCTTGCAAGGCAGACACCTTACCTCTAGCGCCACCTTCCCGGCCCCGGGTGTGTGTCTTATACATGGCCAATCCAGGTTTGATCTCCAGCACCCTGAGCCTGCCAGGAGTGATTCCTGAGTGCAGAATCAGGAGTAAGCCCTGATCGCCACCCAACACCTAGTCAAATAAATGCTGGCTTAGTGGCTGAAGATAATGGCTACAACAGCAGGTGTTCCAAGACCTTGAATGAGAAATGGTAGAGCTGGATGCTGAGAGGAGATGGAGCCTTCTTCTGGCAAAGCCTCTGCAATTTATGACACAGGCAGGGAGGACAAAGGTCAGAAGAGCTCACTATGAGCAGATTGGTGAGGACTTTTTGAAAGAAACAGAAATGGACTTTGTAGTTAGATTTGGATTGAAAAACCAGGTTGACTCTGGTGAAACATGTTTAGTGTTAGATTAGTCTAGAAGCAGGTTGCTGATTGTCTGACATGTGCACCTCTTTTTGGGGGTGAGAAGAAGAAGATGGCCAAACTCTGCTGAAATCTTAGGGGTCTGGAGACTTTCTGTGTGAGCTCATCCATCCTGGAGGTGGGGCGGAGGCTGGGGAAAGCAAAATTACTGCTGTTGGCACTGGTGGGAAGTTGGCTAGACATGAAGGATTTTTACCAAGTGCTCATTCTTCTGGGTAACTGTTTCCGACAAGCCTCTAAACAAGCTTTCCTCAAGATGTGTCATGGCATGGACATATGGTACAAAAGTTACCTTGCCTTGCACATGGCCAGGCCTGCTTTGATCCCTAGCACCACCTATGGTCCCCTGAGCACAGCCGGAAGTGTTCCCTGAGCACAGAGACAAGACTGAACCCTTAGCTCTGCAGGGTGTAGAAAAACATATCTCCTTCCCCCAAAAGCTTGTAATTAAGGATTGTGGTCTTTGCTCATTTACAGGGGTCGTGGGGTTCGGGGTCAACCAGATAGCAAGGCAGAGCAAAGTGCTTTCCAGAGCATATTTCCCTGCCCCCCACACACACCCAGTCTCACAAAGGGGCTTAATTTCCTTGTGAAACTCTTTCCAGTGCCTGTGTATTCACCAGACAAGGGGAGGAGAGGCAAAAGGGGAGCAGGAACCCTGAGTGAAAAATTGCCAAGTTTGTTTTCCACACGCCCCCTTTCTCTGGTGTCAAACAGATCTCCTGGGAAAAGAAAACATCTTTCAGGGCAGTTCCTCGGGAACATTTTTTTCCCTCCTTCACATGATTGATGTTGAGGCAACAGGGTCAATGCAGTCTTCCCACTGGGCAGTGTAAGGGATCTCAGGGTCTTATGGGTGGCGGTGGCGGTGGGGAGATTCTTCCCAGACCCCTGGAGCCTGAACTTAGCCCAGCCTTGTGAGATGTGTCCAGGAACAAGATGGCGGGCATGTGAGGTACTGAAAAGGTCTCTCATTGAAAAGAACCCCAACTTTTAGGGCATTTTTGAGGGGTTGTAAGTATTGTGGGGTAGGAGGATTTGAGACCTGACTCAGTAATTCTCTGTGTCAATTTTTGATTTTGTGTTTGTGATTCACTCCTGAGGCAATGCTGGAAATTAAATATGGGTCATACATGTATGAAGCAAGTGTCTTATCCTTGTCCTTTCTCTCCAGCTTGAATATTATTTCTTTAGAGGTTTCATCTACAGTAAAGGCCCCTCTGTGGGTTGACAGCAATAGGTTCGAATCCTCAGTCCTGACTTGGTCTCAGGATCACATTTATCAAGTGGCAATCACAACCGTAGGACTTTGTGTCAAGGGCTTTCCTGGGGATCAAAGGAATTCCAAAGACAAATGGGTGTTCATCATTCTAGAAAACAAAAGAATAAACTACCCTTAGATTGTATCAAGAAGGACCTAGGGAGAGCAAGAAAGCGTTTTGCATCTTTGCCCCTTTTTGCATCTCTTCCCCACTGAAAGTTTAGAACTCTCTGGAATTAAGAAAAGCTAAAAGACTGGCCTGAGGCCCATAGTTTGGAAGATGTGGCCACCTCTCTGTCAGATGCTGCCTGTTGTGTTCTGACCGGCCAAAATAGAACCTCAACAGCATGCATGATAAGGCTCCCAAGTCCCTCCACTCAGCCAGTGGAGACTGTGCAGTAGAACCTATGTTGACCTCTAACCTCTTTGTTCTTCATTCTCAAATTAAATATTTATTCTTTTTCAATGACATATCTCACCATGTTTCTGTACATGCATTTTTTTTCTCAACTGCATATGTTCACCATTCTCCTTCAGGATTGTGTGAATTTCCTGAAAAACAAAACAAAACAAAACAAAACAAAACAACTATGATTGTTTAAACAGTGACCTCACTCTTTCTTGAGGGCATAAAACTAGACCCTTATTATCTCTCACTCTTTGAAGCTGTTATCCAGTGGTGCTCTAGTAGTTTAATTGCTAATAATGCTCTTCTCTCCATGTGGTTGCTGTTGGCTCTTTTAAGGATAACTGGGCCACTATGAGCCATTTTTATTTTGCGGGGGGATTGGACTACACCCTGCCATGCTTAGGGTTTACTCCTCACAAGGAATCAATCCTTTCAGGCCTAGGGCACCATATGGGATTCCAGGGATTGAATATGGTTAGCAAATGCCCAACCTGCTGTACTATTTGCCTCCCAATGAGGCATTCTTTATCTGAAAGGTTAGCATAATCTCATAAACCCTCCAGCTCATTGGGGGATGAAGGGGAGCAAAGGAGACTCTGATTATCAATGTAAAGACTCCACTTGTAGTAATCCAACCCTGGGTAGAGAGGTCTGAAGCAGGCGCACCGCAAAAATTAAGAAAATAAGGTAGCCATAAGGGAGAAAAATCATGGGGTCAAGGGACTTCCAGCCTCGTGGACTGAGCCTTAACTGTTCTTATGTGTAATTTTATTGTACAGACTCAATCCACATCGGGGAGAAGGGCAGAAGCAGTTAACAAAGTATCTATTTCATGCTAATCAAATCCAAGTGGGTCTTTTACACATCTCAGAAGGGGTGGTTGAAGGGAAAAGGAAGGGGCCGGTGAGGTGGCTCTAAGGTGTCTGCCTTGCAAGCGCTAGCCAAGGAAGGACCGCAGTTCGATCCCCGGGCATCCCATATGGTCCCTCCAAGCCAGGGGCAATTTCTGAGTGCTTAGCCAGGAATAACCCCCTGAGCATCAAACGGGAGTGGCTGGAAAAACAAAAACAAAAAACAAAACAAAAAGAAGGGAAAAGGAAAGTAGGGCAAAGTCTCTGTTTTGGGTAAAGCAGGGTATGCTCTGTGTGTATGTCTGCACCTTATAGAAATGTAGCCCAGTGAGTTAGGTGCTTACCTTGCACATAGCAACCCCCTGCATCCCCTATGTTCTTACAAGTCCCACCAGGAGTAAACCTTGAGAACCACTGGGTGAGATCCAAAAACTAAAACATTGACAGCAACAAAACAAATGGGAAGGTTCTAGAGCAAATAGGTTGATGTTGCTAGAAGTTAATGAAGACAACTGCAATGCTCAGTGGACAATGGAAGCTTAGAAAAAAGCATCACTTTTTCTGTCCCTAGACTTTCTTGTTGGGCAAAGTGAAAACAGCCTTGCTTGGAACATTTTTGTTTATTTGGCCATGAATGCGGACACTTAGCCTCAAATTTGTGAATATTGGAAACATCTAACTAAGGTAAAAAGGAACATAGGTTGTTAGAATTTTTGTTGTTGGGCTGTAATTACCCACTGAATACACATTTTGTTGGAACAAGGTATTCCAATGACCTTGTTGATGGTAGGGATGGCCTTGTGATGAGGCAATACAAATGCCCACTATCTCCTGTCTTCTTCCTGCCAACATGCATCATGCAAATTGATGAAAGCTACTAACTTTGGACCACGGAGGTGCAATTAGGTTGGGCGGGAAGGTTAAAGGAGAAATCTTTGAGGCAGGCACTATTTGAGTTTGCATATATAAACATTTGATTGCTTCTCTTTAATTTATTAATGTCTGGAATATAGACATAGGGTTGGACTTCCTAGAGCCGTTTCCTGACCATGAGGTTATCTTGAGGACAGAGGCAATAATGGAGCACACTAGAAGTAGAACCTGGGAACTGATAACACGATTCAACTCCTGCTCTGATTTGGATCTCCTCTATATAAAAAGAGGAAAGGAGAGAGGCAAGGATTCATCCTAGGAGCCCCTGGAACACATTGTCATGTATACACTTTCCAGAACCCAAATAGGACCCACCCTATCTCACACTAACAATGCCACTTTCTCTTGAGTCCTCCCAACTTAGTGAGGCTGGGGCTATACTTACAGAAAGTCTGTACACCTAATGATAAAAAGGAGAAATCTCTGTCCAGAGCAGATCAAAGGTCTCTTTGGGAGTACCTGGAAGACGGGTGCAGTTTTCTTTATTAAAATAAATTTCCTTCCTTCCTGTAGTTTGGGGTCATTGTATCAGTCAACATGGAGGCACTGGATCCTGTGTATCATATATGTAATATGACTCATGGGGCTATTAATCTCTGAGCAAACCATCAGAATGAACTGATAAAACAGAGTGCTATGCTGATATGGAAATCAGTCCTCTCTATGCAAATAAATTGCTCATGTGATTACCAGTTAATTTACAAGCCACCAGCTGTGGAAGCAAGCTTGTGTTTTACGCTAGCCAAACAAAAAGTTGTATAATTTATATGACCATACAGATTTTTGCCTGTCCTGTCTTTGCTCTACTGCATTTCTTCTTTGGACTTCTACTCTCCTGATAGATAATTGTTTTCTGATAGATCTCATGGTTGTCCTCCAAGAACTTCTGTCACATGTTGGGCCCAGAACTTATGTGTTTGTGGTAGTTCCCTACTCTCTCTGTAAACATCTTAAATCAGAGATGCTAGGTAATACCTAATGGGGGTACTTAAGAAGAAAAATCTAATTTTCCAATTACAGAAAGATGGAAGAATTTTTCTCTCTTTCCCCCACTAAATCTAATGAAAATACCTGGATATTATATAGAAAAAAATATATAAGAAGAGTTGTAAAAGAAACGAGAAGACGTCAAGCTTCCCAAGACCTGGACCCAAGGAGCAACTCAATCATGAGTTCTTAGGGTTCTTATGATTTATAGAGTCCAGACTCAAAACCAAGGAATCCAGCAACCTGGTAACACCAGCACACACAGCCAAAGCCCTGTTTCCAGATAAAGGAATAAAAGGTAACCTTCTAAAATACAAAAAGCCTAGAGACACTGAACTGTTTTATTGTGGTCATAGACACAGATAGACTGTGGTGGCCCCATTTTCATCCAGGCTTGTAATGACCAAAGCAGTGAGTCTAAAGTTTCATTCTTGTTAGGTTATAATTTGCTTCAGAAGAGGAATAGGACATTACCACTAATCCTTTAGACACCAGAAGATCAATAAAAAAAATATTAACAACAATGTTTTCTGTGTGAAAGGGGAAGCACAGATTAAAATGCAGAACTTCCATGACAGGACAAACTCATACAACTCAAGTGATATGAAACTTCAAATTTGAAGTTTTCAAATTTGATAATGATCAAGATCATTAAGTTCATATTTTTAATGTTTAATGTTGGTAGGTTACACCAGGCTCTGTACTCAGGGATCACTCGTGTGGGTCTTGGGAAATCATATGGTGTGGGGACTTGAATCAGAGTTGTGGTGGCCACAGCCACATGTAAGCAAGTGCCTAAATCTTGTACAGTCTCTCCTATCCCCTGAATCCATATTTTTTTAAAGCTTCCCTCCAAAATAAATCTACAGAGACAGATACTTTCCATAAAAATTTCAATAAATTGGGGCCAGACTGCTAGCACAGCGGTAGGGCATGTGTCTTACACACGGATGACCCAGGATGGAGCTAGGTTTAATTCCCGAAATCCCATATGGTCCCCCGAGCCAGGAATAATTTCTGAGATCAGAGCCAGGGGTAACCCTTGAGTGAAACCGGGTGTGGCCAAAATAAAAATCTATAAATATTTAAAGGAAACTTATTAAAACCTATTCTATATTTGTAGAAGAATTAAAGAACTTCCAACCTATATAATGAAGTCAAAGGTACTGACCAGAAAACCATAAACACTAAGAAAAATTTTTAAAAAAGGAAACAGAACCCAACACATAATCCTTAACAAATATCAGCATAAGACTTCTGCAATATATAACAAGTTATATACATCATCAAGCAGAATTCATCCAATAACCTCATAAAATGTGGACTTGAAGTCACTCCACCATATTAATGTCATTAATTCCATTAAGAAGAAAGAACACATGAGGCCGAAGAGATAGCATGGAGGTATGGCATTTGCATTGCATGCAGAAGGACGGTGGTTTGAATCCGCCATTTCAGATGGTCCCTTGAGCTTGCCAGGAGTGATTTCTGAGTGGGGAGTCAGGAGTAACCCCTGAGTGCAGCCAGGTGTGACCCAAAAACAAAACAAAAAACAAAAAACAACAACAACAAAAAAGTACAACTCATGTGATCCTCCCTAAGAATAAGTTACTTTCTCCTGACAGAAGTTAATAAAGCTACTCTCTCTCATACTCATTTTATCTGTGGTTATGGAAGTCCTAGTCAGTGTAGTAAAGCAAGGAAGTAAAAAAAGGGAAAAAATATTTCTAAGTAAGACTGCCATAAGGTTGTCCCTATTCAAGAGAGAAATAAGACTGTCCCTATTTACATATGACAAGATAACACAGCAAAATCCCAAGCAATTTACCAAAACAAAAAAGAATCTAACAAGTGAGTTCAGCACAATTGAAGGATCTAAAAAAGAGTGGAGGGCCCAGAGAGATAGCACAGCGGTGTTTGCCTTGCAAGCAGCTGATCCAGGACCAAAGGTGGTTGGTTCGAATCCCGGTGTCCCATATGGTCCCCCGTGCCTGCCAGGAGCTATTTCTGAGCAGACAGCCAGGAGTAACCCCTGAGCACCGCTGGGTGTGGCCCAAAAACCAAAAAAAAAAAAAAAAGAGTGGAAAAAATGGGAATCAATTGTATTTCTAGATACTATCAATCGATATATATATAATAAAATTAATAATGTAATACTATTGATCCTTAAAAACTTAGGTGTAAGTCTAAGAAAATTATATAAGATTCTTTGCTGACAATGATAAAAATAAAAGGAAACATAAATCTAAATAAATGAGGGAAATGAGTGGATTAGAAGTTTTCATAGCACAGCGGTAGAGCATTTTCCTTGCACACAGCCGACACAGGATGGATAGTGGTTATTCGAATCCCGACATCCCATATGGTCCTCCGTGCCTGCCAGGAGCAATTTCTGAGCACAGAGCCAGGAGTAACCAGAGTGCAGCCGGATGTGACCCAAAAACAAAAACAAAAACAGAAGGTTTTCACACAATAAAGATGTTAAATCCTGCTAACTTGATATGCATATTGAATGCAATTCCTATTAGAATACCAGCAAGTTGGGGCCTGAGTGACAGTACAGTGGGTTGGGAGTTTGCCTTGCATGTGACTGACCCAGGTTTGATCCCTAGCATTCCATATGGTCCCCTGAGCCTACTAGGAGTAATTTCTGTGCACAGAGCCAGGAGTAACCCTTGAGTGCCACCGGATGTGGTCCAAAAACAAAATTAAAATGAACAAACAAAAAAAGAATACCAGCAAGTTTTTGGATGACTAGATTCAATATTAATCTAAAGCTTATGTGGAAAACAAGAGGAATTAGAATTGACAAACCTATACTTGGGAAAGAAACATAAAGTTAGATATATTTCTATTTTATTTCAGTAATTCAAACTACATATGATAGAAAAAAGACAACTACAGAGATCAACACAATGAAACCGAGAGCCAAGAAATAGATCCACAAAGTATATACAATTTGCATTTTAACTAAGATGAAATATATAAATAGTAAAGACGGTCTTTCTTAACAAAAGGTGCTGAAGCCATTGGATATCCATAAACATAGCAAACCTCACCGAATACCAAAAATATAGACACAAAATAAATCTTCAACTTCAAGTGTAAGACAAGCAGAATGATTCAATAAAAATATAGGAGAATATCTTCATGGTCCGGGGTTAGGCAAAGAGTTTTTAGATTTGATACCATGAATAGAAACCATCAGGTAAAATGGGCAAGTAACTATCATCAACATTAAAAAGAAAAAAAATTTGACCTGAGAAAGATTGTTGATTGCTGAAGGCCTTGGAGACAGTTCAAAGGGCTGGAGGGCAGATTTGCACGCTGGAGTCCTAGGTTGGCAACCTAACACTGTATGTTCTCCCTGAGCACCACTTCGTAAGACCCAAACAAACCAACACAACAAATATCCTATTAAGAGAACAAACAGTGGGAAAAATAATAATAGCATAGGAGAAAATATTTTCAAACTTCATGTCTGAAATCTAGAATGAAGCAAAATATTTCTGAACTCCACAGTAAATATATGTAACTATCCAAAACAAAAAACAATCTAATTAGAGACATGAAGAGACACTTCACTGAAGAGGATGTCAAGATGGTAAATACGCACATGAAAAGCTGTTTCCAAACCTCATTAGCCATTAAGAAAATGCAAAGTTAAACCACAATGAGATATCATTACATACCTATCAGAAAAGGGTGAAAGCAAAACAAACCAGAGCTTAGTACAGAAGAATTCTCCTAAGCAATTCAGACAGAGAGGAGCACCTCAAAGAGGGAAGCTTAGCCCTTGACCCTGTGAGTGTGCTGTGCAATCAAAAGTTAAGTGAAATGGGGGCTGGGAGAATTTGACAGCTAGGAAGCCTGGTAGACCTCCCTCTCTAGGTGACCAAGGGCATTGGCAGCAGCCATACTCATTGCATCTGCCCTGGTGGGATGATTGCACCTCCTCCCAAAAGTCCCATTGCTCAGTCTGACCAGGACAAAGCCATCCCAAACCTGCACTGAAAGACAGGCTACAAATGACCTAGCCAGCACACCTTTGACCCGGAAGCTCATTAAGAACAAGGAAACTGCCATAGACCAGAAAAGGCTAAGGAGATGTGACAGAGGTCATAGGGAGTGGGGGTAGAACCTGGGTGGGATTCTTAGACAGAAAAAGGAAAGTAGGGAACACACTGGTGAGTTTACTTGAAAGTATTATGTCCAGGTCGTCACCTTTGTGACAACATAAAACATTAAAACACAAAACATTAAACATATAAACACATAAAACATAAAACATAGGGGAAGGGTAAATGAGAAGTATGTGGAACTCTGGTTCTATCTCTGTAGTTCTTCTGTCCAAACCTGTTCTAGCATTAGAAGTGTTGCCAAACCACGTGTGAAACTTGGCGTTACCAAAGTCTGGTGAGGTTGCTGAGAGGCAGGTTCACTCAGGTGCGGCCAGCACCCATTCAAAATGGCGCCACCATTCTGGACAATGGTTTGGCAGCATCGTTGAAAAGTGAAGCATCAGCTAGTCCATGACCAGCTATCAATTTCCTGTGTTTTCCCCCCCAAAGCATGGAAACATTGCCCCCACAAACCCATGGCCTCAGGTGTTTAAATATAAAGGCTGCTCCATAGGTTATTGTCCCAACTAGAATCAGCCCAGTAACTCATTGTGGGGTAGATAGAGAAACCAGTTAGGCTCATCTGTGACACAGGCTGTCATTCAACCACGTAATGGCATCAAGTTTTGATACACAACAACTAGCAAAATGAATCTTGGGAGACACATGCTAAGAAGGGAATAAAGGACAATCTCAAGGTTTATTGATAATCTCAAGGTCCTATGCCACATGATTCTATTGAATAAAAACACGATAGTAATGGAGAAGAGATTAATGATCAGTTGGTGGTTGAGGAGAGCAGTGGGTTGGATCAAAGGGGGCACAATGAAAGTTCCTCTGATAGATTCTGTATCTTGCCTGTACCCTTGTCAATATCCTATTGCTCAACTTTATGATCATAAAGAAGTACATATTTATCTGTACCTTTCAATGTACTGATTTCTCTCAATAGTACATTCATCTGTAGTTGTTGCTGAGTGAATGTTGAAGCACAAAGTCTCAAGGCAAGGTGCTTTTAAAATCAGGCCACAGATGATGCAAACAGTCTTCATGGTATCTGCAGGGATGTGAAAGAACTGATTCTAGGTAGCTGACTTCAAGCCCTCCCTCCATGAAAACATGGGAACTAAACCTTGTCTTAGAAAAAATAGGGGACACTTTCAGGTGTAATGATGGGAAGATCACAGGAAAGTGGGAAGACAGAAAAGAGGGTGTGGCTTTTGAAGTACATTTGGTCTTGTCCTCTCTAAAGCAGCGACTTTGGAGATTGGTCTCTGAAACTGGGAACTGTGGGTAGTCCCAAGGTCTGTGGAAGGGTATAATAGTGGATATCTAGCACCTAGTTCTGACTAGACTAGAGTCTAGTCTCAATAAGTAGCTGTTTCTAAATGTGGTTGAAGTGTACAAGGTGGTTTCCTTGTGAGATTTCTAAAATGAATCTGAAGGTCATCTACAGAAGAGCTCAAAATGGGCTGAGTTGCCTCCATGAATCACTTTGGAAGAAGCTAAATTTCATGAAGAGCAAATCACAATTGGTTCAGAAGTTCAAGCATGCTTGTTATAAAACCAATTTTATTTCCTTGGTTTTCAATTTCATGGTACACAGCATCATTTTTTTAAGGAGGTGGTTAGCATCTTTTTGCTCATCAGACCCAAAAAAAAATCATAACCATTTATAGGGTGACATCTATGAGTTATCAAAAACATATAATTTTTTCAAGCTCAATGGAATTTTTGAGTTTGCATTTTGAGTTAGAAGCCATAGCAATGGACTTGCAACATATTCACAAAGAAAAATCCAAATATTTGTTTCTCTTAAAAAACATTATCTTTATAAAAGAACCATTGCAGTATTATAAAGGATACTGACTATAATAGGTAGAACTTATACAAATATGTAAAGATTATAAGTTTAGAGAACAGAATAAAACATCCATCCAAAGGAAAAAGTTCTTGTAACTGAAAAATAGACAAACAGACTAATAAAAATCAGCAGATGGTTTGAAAAGATGCCTCATAGGAGAGTTGTCTGAACAGTGAGTCAATGAATGGAAGCTTAATATGTCACATACCACTCAGACAAGATGTCACAGACCCTACAATGGCTAAAATTAAAAAGACAGAACTAGATCTTAGAACAACTGGAATCCTTCCACAGGAGAAGGTATTACTCTTCCCTCAATTTCTTGCCTATCTTACCTGGAAAGGGAGATCTTCCCATAACTGTGGTTGGTAATTAGAGTGGAGATGATGGGAGGTGGAAGGGTGAGAGACTCAGCAGGAAGACCCAGGAGAGAGAGAGATCAGAGTCAGGATAGATGCAGGAACAGGATAGAGGCTGCTTAGCTTAGAAGCCATGTGAGATGTGCAGTTAGGGCTTTATTAATAAAACTTTATGTCTCCTGAAACTTCAACTTACTGCTGTGGATCATTTCTTCACTTTAATCCTGATACCTACAGACCTGCCAGGCAGGAGGGGCTACAGGTACCTGGCCAGGCAGAGAAAGGCCCCATCCATCTTGCACTACCAGGACTTTATAATTAATATTTAATACACCACAAGGGGACAGTACTTTGATCTGTACTTATTAATCTGTGTCCTAGAGGAGATCTCTAAGCAGTGCTCAGGGGATACTCATGGAAATATTCAATCCAGGGCTATTTGAGTCCAACCATATGGAGATTTTAAAGGACCATGTAATTCTGGGATGGAACCAAGAACCTCAGCCTGCCAAATATGCTCTGTGCTACGACTCTTTGATTCATCTCCCTGGCTTTGGTCATTTTTTTTCAAATGCAGTTATATATTTACTACTAATATAACTCAGCAATCTTACACTAGATATTTATCCAAGAGTAATAGTAGAGATTTATACACAAATGTTCATAGCATTCTTCTCTTAATAGCCTCAAACTGGAAACACCCTAAATATCTGTCACTAGATAAAGTGATTTCAGAAATAGGAATTTTGGAATATTTGAAACTTTGCAATAAACAGAACTTATTTAAAAGTGATTATATGATATCTAAATTTTATTTTAAAACCTCTAGTAAGGAACATAGTACAGTGGGTAGGACACTGACTTGTACATAGCAAACCCTTGGTTCAATCCCCAGCATTCATATTCTATAATTCACCAAGGGTACAGGGTCAGGAGTATCCCCTGAGGTCAAAAACTACAAAATAAATTCTCTAATCAAATAAGTTAATAAAACATGGTATTAAAACAGAACACTGAATAAATAAGAACTGGCTATGTGGCTCATATGGTCAAGCACTTAGAAGCTTTGCAAGGTTATTTTGCAAGCTTTTAAATTCCCTGTGTGGTATGAACCAACTTTGTTAATTAAAAATATAAATACTAAAGAATAAAGTCCGCGTGTTGAATGAGACTGCCCAGGCACAGTGTTTCTAACCCCTCAGGAGGGTAGGTCTAAAGAGGGCAGGGTAATGGCAGAGAGATAGTTCACAAGCAGTCAGTTGTGATATCCATTGGAGGGTCCTGAGTGATAACACAGTGGTAAGGCATTTGCCTTGCATGCGGCCAACACAGGACAGACCCTGGTTCGAATCCCAGCATCCTATATGGTCTCCTAAGTCTGCCAAAAGTGACTTCTGAGAGCAGAGCCAGAAGTAACTTCTGAGTGCCACTGGGTGTGACCCAAAAACCAAAATAAAATAAAATAAAAAAGATATTCATAGGAGTCAACTTTCTTTTATTCCATGGCCCTGTCTCTACCATGTGTAGCCACTATGCCATGTCTGCCTAACTCGTCTCTTCCCCTGATGAGCCAGAGTTTTTTTTTTATTTAAAACAGCCCACCTCATCCTAGGTGTGGGCAGGGGTCTGATCATCCAAGTGGGATTAACATCTCAAAAGAAAGTTTTGGTAAAAGGGCAATGGGGGAAGGGTTCCACTCTCCTCCCCTACTCTGCTAGTTTGGTCCTGGTGATGCCTGAGAACTGTCTGGGGTGGGCCCTACAACTAATACATATAAATACACAAATGAGTAAAGCTTTATTGTAAGTGTTGAAATGAACTACCCTGAAATTTCCCTGTTGTTTTCTCTCTCTCTCTCTCTCTTTTTTTTGTTTGTTTGTTTTTTGGGCCACACCCAGCAGTGCTCAGGAGTTACTCCTGGCTGTCTGCTCAGAAATAGCTCCTAGCAGGCACGGGGGACCATATGGGACACCGGGATTCAAACCAACCACCTTTGGTCCTGGATCGGCTGCTTGCAAGGCAAATGACGCTGTGCTATCTCTCCGGGTCCCCCCTGTTGTTCTCTTTTAAGCATATTAAATCTCTCCATAATAAAACATTTAAAATATTTCTACATAGCCAGGAGACAACCTAATTGATGTCATAGCACACAAGGATATCATATCCCAGACTGTTTCTTTTCTCAGTCTGATTCCATGTTAGCCCAGGTAGTATCGGGCATGGGTTTTATAAAAATGGAGGAAGTCTTTAATAATTATTCTGCTATTTCTAGATCATTATCTTAGTGTGTTATTTATTGATATCCAAATGTCAGTGTTGGTGAGTCTGTCACTTGGCCTAGTTGATTTGCCAAGAGAGGGTATTTCCTGTTCCAGCCTTGACTACGTGGGCAAGAGGGTGAGGAATGAAGTTAGTTGCCTTGATGCAGAAATGGGAAAAGAATTCCAGTTCATCTTGGTAATAAGCTGTTTCATGAGCCCACCTTCAGAGATCTGGCACCCTGAGTTTTAGGTTTCTCATTATCCTTCTTCCAATATTGAATCACTATGCTTGGCTAAAGTGACCTACCCACTTTCCATTGAGTTTCCTGATCATTCATTCATCTGATAAATGCTTTGTATATCTGTTATGTCATTAAAACTATCCAAGGATGTAGAATTGATCAGCAAATAAAACAGAAAAAAAATACACTGAGTACATTATATGTGATGCTATCACGTTAGCAGGGTTTGGAAAGGAATAAATATAAATGTGCAACTTCAAAACACCGACCCTCCTTGCAGTTCCATTCTGCTCCTCCTCATAGCTTTTTGTCTTTTTACAAATTTCCAAGTGCCAGATAAATGAATAGAAAGAAGTTAATAATTAATATTTGCTTATCAATGCCTTGAGTTAATAAATCCTTAGAGTTCTAAATGGTTTTAAGAAAACTCTTTTGCTAGAAAATCTTATGGAAACCCTGACCCTTTCATTCTTTATTTGGATCCTTTTCAAAGCCATCCCCAAAGATTTTTGTCATAAATAAATGATTGTGTACCTCCCAGTGGATAGGTTAGTCTTTGTAATTCTCAGAGTAGGGTCTTTAAGAAACAATTAGTAGGGCAGGAGCTATAAGTATGGGGCTCTAGGTTCTTTCCTTAGGTGAGATCAACCCCAGTTCTATCCTTGATCCTCAGCCCTACATTTAGTAGTTTTCCAGAGAATCAGCTGGAGTCATCCCTGAGCACAGGCTGATGTCTTGAACACTGCAAGGGATAAGCCACGCTCCAAGGAAAGAAACAGTTAGGGGCCAGAGTGATATTCCAGCAAGTAGGGCATTTACTTTGAATGTGCCCAACATGAATTTAATCCCTACCACCCTATCTGGTTCCCACTGCCATACCTTGAGTGATTCCTGAATACAGAGCTAGGAATTAAGTCCTGAGCATTTTGAGATGTGGTCCTCAAACCAAAACCAATTGAGAACAAAAGAAAAGTATATTTCATTGATTTTTTGATCAAAATCATAAAAATATGATGGTACTGAAGGAATTGTTTTGGTCAATTACATATATATACATATAGATGTATATATATTTCCAATATGAAATCTGCATCAAAGGGATTTAGGATTGAAATCACTAACTGTCCTAAAGAAACAAAAGCACACACACACACACACACACACAAAATAAGAGACTAAATCTTCAATCTGTTTGAAAGATGAGGTTCTAGGGCTCACTATTAAGCCTTGTATTGGTTGGGTTCAGAGAATTTCAGCTAAATTGAACAGAACTCCCTGAGCAGGAATCCTCACTTGGAATCAGCACCCAGAAAAAAGAGTTACCACTCAAGAATTGCTGTGATGTGGTTGGTGCTCAAGTCTGAAAGATAGCTCCGGGGACACCCAGTCATGGCACAAGAGAGGGTCCCAACTCTTTTTGTGAGTTTCACCTCTTTGAACCCCACCAGGTTGTTGTGGTGATTATTGGAGAAGAAATTCCTTGTCCTCCAGGCAGCAATTGAGAGATTTTGAAATATATCAGAGCACTCTGTTCTGAGCAAGACCTTCCCTGGGGTAAAACTATTAAGTCAGTGCCAACCCTACTGGGAATTTATCAGTGCCGGAGGTGAGAAGAGGGAAATACCCAATGCCAGCCCCTCCCTGCCCTGAAAAAGTGGGGGCAGCACAGAGAAATTTTTGTGAAGTTCACAGCTCAAAGACAGAGGCTCCCTAAAAGACTGAGACCTACTCAGGGGATAATTGAACCATTCCATTCACCTCTCCAACAGTTGTGGCCTGTTTGGGGCTCCTTTCATCAGTTCATTCTGCCTGAATTTTGGGAAAACACCACCATTATCAAAAGACACACAAACAGAAAGAAGAGGCAAAGCAAGACTTAGATATGGGAGGGGTTTAGGGATATCAGGTTAAGAATTAAAAAATGATTATTAGGAGAATAGATGAAGAGGCCTCATACAAGCAGATGGATAATATACGCAGAGACATGGAAATTGTAAGAAAACCAGAAAGACAAGCTAGAGGTCAAGAGTTTTTCAATAGAAAGGAATTGCAGTACAATAGTTAGTACAATAGAATGCTTCTTTTAACTGGCATTTACACAGATGGGACATAGTTAAGAAAAGAACCTTTGAACATGAGGATATCTCAAAATGAAACTTCTGAAGTGAGAAGCAGCAAGAAATAACATCAATGATTTAACACCCCACCATCACCAAATAGATGAGTATATGAAGAACTATGAGACAGTTTCAAAAGGTATTGCATACATGTAATGAGATTACTAGGTGGGAAAAAGAGAGCGAAGAAATGGAAGAAATATTTACCATACTCATTAATGGAGATTTTCCCTCAAGTTAGTGTCAGATATGAGAGGCTCAGAGAACACCAAGCAGGATCAATGCCAAAATAAGTAAGGTTGGATGTAGGGCGTGCACACTTCAGAAAACCAAAGAGTGAGCCCAAGTGGAGCCAGAGGTAAGAACGCCCTACCTAGCTGAGCAAACAAGAATTCTATCAGCCTACTCAGAAATCGGGCATGCAAAGCAGAAAGCAGAGCATGGCATTGAACATTTAAGGTGTTGAAGGGTAAGACCCATCAATTTAGTGTTCTATATCCTGCAAAGTTATCCCTCCACAATGAAGGGAGTGTAAAGTAGAGTTTTTCAGAGAAACAAGCATTGAGGGGTTTGGGTGCCAGTTTACACCTCACCTATATTTTAAGAAATGTTAGAGGGAAGAAAAGAGAAGGAAAATAGTACAGGTTAGAAATCCTGATCTCCTTAAAGAAGGGAAGAACATCAGAAGAGGAGTAGACAGAGATAAAATAAAATATACTCACTCAGAATTATTTCAGAGATAAAAATCAATGAAAAACTGACCAAAGGCAACAGAACCTTAAAATGGTCTATAGAAAAGAGTTTAATCTGGTGAGGGGTAGGGAGTGGGGGAGATTAGAGAGAGTGGAGGGCCAGCCTAGGGAAAGGTATGGTATTGAGAGGTGTGGTGTTATATGCATGAAGCCCCCTTAATTAACAGTAGAGGAAATTATTGTGCCAAAATTGTGCAAAAGAAATCTAAAAGAAGTAATAATAACATGATAACAACTATGCATTTGGCTATGTGTGCTCATGTGTAGATAAAATGACTTGTGGCAAATATGGAAGCGAGGTGAAGAGGAAATTAGAATCATTTTTTATCATACCTGTGACATATATAATGATATGTGAAAATGATCTTTAATCAGTTATATATGTGGATTGCAACTCTAAGACAAATCTAACATAAATAGAATAGCTGATCTGCTAGCAACAGAGGGAAAAAGTCCATTCTATAAAATGCTCTGTTTTCAGGAATATTTCAGGAAAAGGGTGCAAGACAAAATTAAGGACAAGGGACTAGAAAGGTAGTTAGTACAAGGGTTAAGGCATTTGTCTTGTGCAAGGCTGACCCTAGTTTGGTCCTCAAAACTGTATATAGTTCCTCAAGCCCTGCCAGGACTGATTATTGAGCACAGAGCCAGAGAAGTAAGCCCTGAGTACCTCTGAGCATGGCCCCAAAACAATAAAAATACAAAACAGTGCCAAAGAACAAGGGCAACAAAGAGTAAACAGTAACTAATATGGTTGATATTAATCCAATATATCAATAATGATGTTGAAGTTCAAAGGGCTATCCAAATGTGCCAACTAAATGACAGATGGTCAGAAAGGATAAAAATACAATATATATTCTAAACAAAACTACATTTGCTATAAACACACAGATAGATGAAAAGTAAGCAGAAAAGACACACATGCAAAGAGGAATTGATTAATGAAAACACAAATTCAAGGAAGCAGGAATAGCTATTTGTCCTGATAGACCAGACTTCGGAGCAAGTAAATTATCTGGGATAAAGGGAAATATTCAATTACGAAAAATGGGTCAGACACTCAGCAAGTACGTAGTTCAAATCAACAGCAGCATCAATCAAATGGTTTTGAGGAATATCTCTTGCAAGAAAGGGGATGAATGTTCTTATTTCATATAGACTAATCATCAACAGAGCACACCCTGAGTCATAAAATACTCTCAACAGATGTTGAGAAATTATATAGAAATTATACAATATCTGCCCTCACACTACCATGGAATTAAACTAGAAATCAACAATGGAAAGATAGGTGGAAAATCCCTAAATACACAGAGATGAAACAATACCTCTTAATAACACATAGGTCAAAGGAAAAGAAATATCAAGAGACATTTAGATATTTTAAAAGAAATGAAAGAATAGCAAATAGCTGTGAATTTATAGAATGGAGTAAAATCCAAACTTAGAGAAATATATATATATAAACATTGAATGCATATATTAAATAAAATAAATATTAAATAAAAAGAATAAAATGCATAGAAAGAAGTAAAATATATACTTAAGACTCTAAACTCTACCTTAGGAAACCAGAAAAAGTTTTCTAAGATAGAGCAAATTAAAATCAAAAGGTCAAAAGAAAGAATAAAAAATTAGTAAAGAGGGGCCGGAGAGATAGCATGGAGGAAGGCATTTACCTTTCATGCAGAAGGTCATTGGTTCGAATCCCAGATTCCCATATGGTCAACCCGTGCCTGCCAGGAGCAATTTCTGAGCATGGAGCCAGGAGTAACTCCTGAGCACTGCCGGGTGTGACCCAAAAACCACACACACACACACACACACACACACACACACACACACACACGCGCGCACACACACACACAAATTAGTGAAGAAAGAAATAATTTGAAAACAGAAAATTAAGAGGGAAAAAAACTAACATTTAAAAGTGGAATCTTTAAAAAGAACAACAAAATCAGTAGGAATTTAGCCTGGTAACTAGCTTATGAAAAGGCTACAGAAGGTATGATTCCAACTACAGTATCTTCTGGGAAAAGCCAAACTATGAAGACAGAGAAAAAGACCAGGGACTGGCAGGAGAAGAGAGAAATGATGTAGCACACCCCATGCCTGTAGGCAGGGGTCCTAGAACAGAGATTCCCCTCTGGTCCAGGGGGTTGGTTTTGGAGTTGCTGACACAGAGTCATTAAGATGCTAGCATGAGGGGAAATGGCAGGCAAGATCTAGGTAGGGGAACTCCTCTTCCTATGTTTGTGACATTCAGGTTGATCTAAAATTATTCCACCCTGAAAAGGGTTTTGTTTTGCAAAGGAGACACACACCATGGGCTTGAGCTAGAAGCTATTCAGCACTTTCTCTGCCTTGATTTTCCATCTGCAGTGTTACTTTCTTTCTCTGAGATGGAAGAGAACCTTGACTCAACCCCTTTCCCAAGCGAATCAATCAGTTAGAAAAGAAAGTGAGGATGCAGATACGTGACCACCCACCCATCCCCACACAGATCACTTGCAGGAACAGGCAGGCAGTCTGTAGAAAGTGGAGTGGGACAGCAAGCCGGAAGTGTAGACAGTGACCTCTCTGCTTGCCCACCTTGGTAGTGCCAGCCACACTGACACCAGGCTGCAGCATCAAAGTTCATTGCACAGCTAGCCGGCACAGCTGGCCCGAAAATGGGGAACCACTTGGAAGGCTTCTCCTGCTGGCCATTCCCCTCTCTCCCATTCCACATAAGCTCCAGGCAAACAGTCCCTTGGCTTCCCCCTTCACCTGATTGGCACTTTGAACAGAGCAGTGCAATCTGCATACAGGAAACACATCTAGTCCACCTTTGGCCAGCCTCAGGAGATGGTGTAAAGGGGGAGAGGCATCAGAGGAGGTGAATGAGGATGTGCCGAGAACATTCTGGAATTGTAAGCACCATGTTGCTGGTGCCATTTACCCTGAGCTGTGGTTCTCTCTAAATAACTATTTCACCGAACATGGCTCCCTTCCAACTTTGTTTCCTTCTTCTGGTCTCTGTCCTACTTTTTAGGCCCCTTAGTCTTGTGCAGTGTCCTGCCCACATCTGGGTATTTCATCTGTGACCTCTTTAAAACAGCCTATGGGTTTACAAAAAAACCCAAGGAACCATGTTGGGATATATTGCTCTAGATTTATTGGATATTCTGCTAAAGGTTCATGTTCTCTTGACAGTGTGCTTCCTAGGAATGGTATGGTCACTGACCTTTAGCAGCTGGCCTTGACTTGATATCCCTGTACTCCACATCCCCTCAACTCTGGCTTTGTCCTCAGAATTATAACTTTGGACTTTAAGTCCTAAAAGTCCTGTAATTGTTCATGAAAAAGAATAAAATTCAATCAAGTAACAACTTTGCTAAGGAACGTAGAGGGAAAGAAGACTTGTTTCCAAACATTGCCAATTACTGATGGATGCTCTTTGCCACATCTCGCCCTTAGTTTGGGCCCTATTTGGGCACTTGGCTTCAGTTCCTCCTCTCTTCCAGTTCCAAGGCTTTTTCTTTCCACCCCACCCCTCACCCCTCTCTTTTTCTCTTGCTTTCTGACTTTATGGTGGGATCGGGCGTCTAGTGAGACCTTCTTTATTGACTGAAACATTTTATTTGTTTATTTATTTTTTGTTTTATTTTATTGTATTAGGTTTTGGGACCACATCCAGTGGCACTTAGGGTGCCTGGCTCTGTGCTCAGAAATCACTCCTGGCTGGCTCAGGGAACCCTATGGAATTCCAGGAATTGAACCTGGGTCCTTCCTGGGTTGGCCTCGTGCAAGGCAAATGCCCTACCGCTGCCCTATCACTCTTTCCCCTTTAGTTCATTTATTGATGAGAATGTGGTATGCTTAGAGCCACAGAGCACTGCACAAGAACTACTTCTGGCTCTGTGCTTAGGTGTGACTCCTGGTGGTTCTCAGGAGATGATACATAGTGCCTGGGACTACACCAGAGTTGACTATGTCCAAGGCATATTCCCTATCCCCTGGATTACCTCTCTAGCACAGGAAGATAATGATTAAGAATTCCAGGATTAGGGGCCGGAGAGATAGCATGGAGGTAAGGTGTTTGCCTTTCATGCAGGAGGTCATCGGTTTGAATCCCGGTGTCCCATGTAGTGCCCCGTGCCTGCCAGGAGCAATTTCTGAGCCTGGAGCCAGGAATAACCCCTGAGCACTTCCGGGTGTGACCCAAAAACCAAAAAAAAAAAAAAAGAATTCTAGGATTAGTGCAGGGGAGTGTGTGTGTGTGTGTGTGTGTGTGTGTGTGTGTGTGTGTGTGTGTGTGTGTGTGTTCTGGCCACACATGGACTTTTCCTCACTGTAGCCTTTGAGAGAGGCTAAAGTAGAGAGAAAGAGAGACAGAGACAGAGAGAGAGAGAAATAAAGAGAGACAGAGAGAAAGAGAGCCAGAAAGCCAGGGAGACCAGCCCTATCACTGAATTGAGGGAACTAAGTGGGGAGGGCATTGATTGAGTCTATGAAGGGCCTGGGAGCTAAAGAGCAGGGAAGGTGAGGAAAGAAACAGGGGCCTGGAGACTGAGATATCTCAGGAGCACATGATGCAACTTGATAACAGCCCAGAGAAGGGAAGGGAGAAAGGCAAGGGTGTCAGAGAAATCTGTCCTGTCCAACCCAGGCTGCTTGTGCCTGGAATTGGAAGTGGTCTCCAATTCTCCACTTCTTCAGCTCCCTGTCATTCTTTGCAGAGCTGTTCAATCTAGATCCCCTGGGTCATGCACTGTATCTTCTAAATTCCTACCACCCCTTAGATTCCAACATGCACTTTGGCATGTTGCTGCTGATACAGGCACTCTTAAAGATTCTTATGTGACTGCCTTAGATTTCTCTCCCCAAAAGTAAATTCCCTCCCCCTATGTAAGTGCCTTTCCTAATCCATAAGGCATCTAGCTCTAGATTTTGGGAATGAAAAGTCAGTCTTCATTTACCCTAACATTCCTAGTGACCCAGATGGTTTAGCAAACTGGGTGTTGCCTCTCTGGCTCCTTGTAAATAAACAAGTGCCAGTGAGTAGGATGATTGCCCTAACATGTGTCAACTGGTTGGGGTTCAACTTACAACCTGTAGCACCAGGGGACTTTCCAATAGGAACAGCAAATGACAGCCATGGTCCATTTTGGATTCCCCTTGGAACTAGCTGGGGATTTTCATAAGTTCCAGTAGGGGGTTTCATGGGTCCAGAATGGGATCTGAACATCAGTGAGTTTTTAAAATGCTCACAATGAATCTATTGTTGGAACAGAGAACTTTGTTATATATTTAAATTTTAATTTACTTTGAGGCCACAACTGGCTGTGCTCAGGGTTTACTTCTGGAACTATGTTCAAGGGTCACTCCAAACTGTTCATGGGCTACATGTGATGCTGAGGACTGAACCTTTCAGTGTGCAAGACAAACTTCTTACCTGCTGTAATGTTGTTCTGGCCCATGTTTCATATATTTAAAACAATCAGCAGAAAAGAGAGATGAATGGTGCATCTCCTCAAGAAATCCACTTTTGAGTGAGAAGGTTTTATAAAAACAATTAAGAGAACAAAGGCCAGAGAGATAATCCAGAAGGTAAGACACTTTCCTGCATGGGATTGGTTCAGTCAACCCTGATTAATTCCTAGGTACTGAATATGGTCCCCTGAGCACCGGTAGAGGACAGCCTTGAGCACAGAGTCTGGAATGGCCCCTGAACACTGCTGGGTGTCATCTTACCTTCAAACTCCCTCCCTGCTAACAAGAGTATGAGTCAACTTTACTATCTAAATCTGGGAACTTAATTGCTTTGTGTAAAATTTTGGGCAGTATCTGTATTCTCACTAGTTGCTCCCAGAAAACTGCAGCCAAATAGGTTCCGAATAGATGGCATTTCTCTTCATACCAGTTTATTATCCAAGCTCTTGCTATAGTTCATGAATACCTTTCAGACGATGCCCAGAGGCTGGAGAGATAATGCAGGGATTAAGATCCTTGATTTACATATATCCAACTTCAGTGCATATATCTCTGGCACCATATATGATCCCTTGAGTACTCCCAGAGTGATTTCTGAGTATAGAGCCAACAATAAGCCCTTAAATTAAAAAGAAATCAAAACCATAAAAGCAAGTCAAACAGAAAACCATTTCTAATGGACTAGAAGATGACACTGTTGAATTGTGTAGACATTGGGGTTGAAAACAAGCAGGAAAAAATGGTCCTCTAGAGAGGTAAAGGCAGCTGACTTTGGGGGGATCTTACAACATCCAACTTGAGGGGGGTTGTCTGACAGCATCCATCCTAAAAAGGAACCTTGCCAGGCTCCATGTGTGGTTCTGACCCATGCTATCTCTCTCCTGGACATGTACTCTGGAATATCCTTTTCTCCAGAATAAGGTTCCCATAAAGAGGCTGAGAATTCATTCCCTTCATTTGGTGGAGTCTATGTGTCGCAGAAAGCACATGGGGTTGTTTCTTCTGGTGAGAGAATGTGGGGTTCTGGACAGAAAAAGTGGATAAAGAAGGGGAGGCTGACCAAGACATGAGATCTCATTAGCCCTGTCCAAAAGGTCAAAGAGAAAGCTCAAATTGACAAGCTAACAATGGACATTGAGAAAGCAGATCCCTGTCCCCTCCTGCTGTGCCCCACTATTTATTGCTCGCCTCCTGCTGGGGTGCTAGGATGATTTGTGCTTGCCCCTTCTCCCCACTTAGCCCAGCCTAGCCCTAACCTCTCATTTTCAGCTTTATGGTGTTCTTGATAACCGGAAGTTGCCAGCATTCATTCTTCTTTCTCCCTCAAGGTTTGATAAACCTGATTAAACTTGACCTTCAGACAATATTCAAAAAGGAACCAGGGGCAAAGATCAATTTTCTTCACTAGACCGCTGAGGTGGGAATTCTCTCATCCTCACCTGGGCATCAGAGCTCCTGCCATCTTCGCCTCTGATACAAGCTGCGGAAGGAAGTTGCCAAGCCCCAATTTCTGGAACTTGAATATGACTTGCATTTTTTTGCCTTTTTTTTTGGGGGGGGGGGCACACCCAGTGGCACTCAGGGGTTATTCCTGGCTCTGCACTCAGAAATCCCTCCTGGCAGTCATGAAGAACCATAGGGATCAAACTGGGCTTGGCAGCATGCAAGATAAACTCCCGCTATGCTATTGCTCTGGCCCCTTGTCTTGCATTTGGGGGACACAATCAATAACAGTGTCTAGACCGTAATGAGGGTCTTTTCCTCCAGCCTCCCTCCCTAATGCCTGTGCATGAGAAAGTGCCCTTCTTTCTCAGTTCATAGCCCTCCAAATCATTTCCCAGGCCCTTCCAGTGTGGGTCCACAGTGGAGAACTGATAAGGGAGTTCAAGAAAGCCGAAAGCCCAGCAGCATTCCCCATGCCGGCCGAGGAAAGGTTGAAACGGACCAGGCGCCGACCCTTCAGCTCCTTGTCAGCAGCCTTTGATCTGCGTGGCAGCTAACACGAAAGTAGAATTTGGCCCTCCAACTGTACAGGACGAGACTTGACAAGGAAATCAGTTTCTCTGACAATTTCAAAAGCCCCGACACTTTCGTCACTTGGCACGGGGCCACAGAGAATGGTGCTGTGGACATATCCACACCCCACCAGAGAAGCCCTTCTCCCAAGAAGGACCTGATGTTTCAAGTGTGGGCAAGTCCAGGAGGAAGGACAAGATCTTCCTTGCCCTTTGCTGTGGACAGGTGTTGCAGGAAGCAACAGAGCTCTCTTTGGCTGGAGGCAAAAACTTCCTCCCTGCCTGGGCACAAAGGAATGAAGAGGGTAGTTATGGTTAGGGAAAACTCAGACCTTTGCAACTAAAGAGTTAACTTGCTTGGGGGTGAGATAGAGCAGTGGGTTAAGGTGTTGGCCTTGCAAGCAACTGATCTACTGAGCCAGGAGTGATCCCTAAGTGTAGTTCCTGAGCATCACTGGAAGAGTCCCTGAACTCCACAAATAAAACAAGAACCAAGAGTAAGAGTGTCTAGTGAAGGTCTTGGAAGGTTTAGGCAGAGGTTTAGGCAGGAGGATCATTCCACACTGAAGTCTATATGTGAGTCCAATGTACCATTTAACTCATCGACACTGACTAATTGTGTTATTTTGAACTGCATCCAAGTGTGAAATGCCAGCGGTATGCGCCACAGTCAAAGCCATTATGCTTTCCTTGCTTGTTCTTTAATAGACAACTTGAAATCAATCCTGGGGGATCTTTTATCTGGCCTGCTAAGCATGATTCAATCTCCTGACTTCCCTCTACTTACCTTGTTAGAGTGATAAACTGGTGGCTAAAAGGCCAGGCTGACCACCAGCTTAAGACCAGGGCTGGGAAGGGAGGCTGGTTGATAATTTGAGTGTTGAGGGTTAAAAATGTAGACCCAGGAGCCAGAGCAGTGGTGCAATCAGTAGGGTGGTTCCTTGCACACACTAACCTAGGACAGACTGAGGTTTAATCCCCCAGTGCCTCAAGTCAGGGACTTGGTCCCCCAAGTCAGGAGCGATTTCTGAGTGTATAGCCAGTAGTAACCCCCCGAGCGTCAACCGATGTGGCACAAAAACAAAAACAAAACAAAACAAAAAAAGTAGACCTTAGGCCAAAAAGATATAACTTGCTTTGCCATTGATTGGCAGGGAAGTTCAATGAGTGAAGGGCGGTCATACATTCTATGACTGAAACTTAAGTATGAACAATTTTGTAACTACAGTGCAAAATAAAAACTTTATATATTTAAAAAAAAAAGCACTTACCTTGCATGCTACCAACCCCAGTCTAATCCTTGGCACCACTTATGATCTCCTGGGTACCACCAGGAGCAATCAGAACAGAATCAGGAGTAATTCTTGAACACTGCTAGGTGTGGCTCCTCAAAACTATAATAAAAATAGACCAAAGCTCAGATGGTCTCTGCTAGAGGAAGGAGAGGACAGAAGTGAGCTCTGAGGGCTGGATTGTGACTTTGTTGGTCTTCACCATGTCTTGCAAATATGAAACTGGAGTTCAATCCTGGACACTGCAGAAGTGATCCAAAACTCCCCTCCAAGCACATGAGTCAATGACATTCCACTGGGATAGGCTAATAATGAGTGATGGAGAGGGAGACACATTTACAAAAACAGACCCAAGACAAGGGACAAGGGACTTGAAAGGCAGGTGATGGCTTGAATTCTGCAGAATCACACTGAGTTACCAACAAGAAGCAGATACTTCCATAAAGATTAAATTGGGGGGTGCTGGAGAGATAGCACAGTGGGCAAAGCTCATGCATCGCATATGACTGACTCCAATTTGGTCCCTTCTCTGTGCCTGGAGCATGGCAGGAGCAACTCCTGAGCCCAGAGCTAGGAGTAGTGCTTAAGCATTGCCAGGTGTGGCACGGAGATCCCCAAAAGAAGCGAAGATTGAAATACAGGAAAGCCTGCCCAGAATGCTCAAGCTGCCCATACAAGGCTCACAACCACCCTGACTTGGATCCTGGATACCACCTACTCTCCTAAGCATGCCTGAAAGCAGTCTGGAACCATCCAGCACTGCTGGGCTGGCCTTAGGACATGATCTTCATCTTCATCTTCAGACCCCCCTACCTGGGGGATGTCACCTCTAAAAGACAAAAGATTCTAGTGAACTAAGCAAATGGGCAAGAGCTCTCAGTAGCAGCACCCATGGAGGAATGAAGGGAGGAAATGAGAAGTGGGAGTGAAGGAAGGTTGGGTTCTCAAGGCTCTCTATGGACCCCCACAACAAGACATGGACTTGAGGCCTTCGAGATGGATGCATCCAAGATGAATTGCAGGGTCACATCTGCAAGACCAATTCCTCAACACAGGCTCCCACTGGCTGGGGAGAGGAATGGGGGGTGTAGAGTGTGGGTGTGGGTGTCTGTGGAGGCAGAATCTCTTCTCATCAGGGTGAGTTCATAGGGGAGTTGTGGCTAAGGGTTGTGAACCAGCTCCTGGGGTCTTCAGTTCTGGAGGGTTGGGGCCGGGGGCTACCATCCAAGTGGACTCATGAGCTTCTGGGTGACTCTTGAGGACTCTAGTTGGCTGATTTTCCCCTTTGGCTCCCCTCATGTCCTATGTGGCTTTCTTCACCTCCCCCCCTTTTTTTCTGACCACTTAGCCTCTCACTATTAATCAGTATCAAAAACTTGGAATGAATGTGTTCTCATTCCCTGAATATCAGGGTGTATTTTAGAGGTGGTTCTTGGGTGCCATGATGGATTCCAAAGGAAGAGTCCTTAGGGTTGGTGATGCAGGTTACCTCTGAGTTTCTTATGTTCCACAATTCCTATATCAATATTAAAAGGAAGTTTGGGACCAGTAGGCAGGGTGCTTGCCTTGCACTTGGACTCAACTGACCCCAGATTGTATCTCCCCATCTCATATGGTTCCACTGAGCATTGCGGGGATGTGGTCCAAAAATCCAAAAGCAAGGGGAAAAGAAGATAAAAGGAGACTTTGTGTTGACATTAAAAATTACTGTATTTTTCGTACCATAAGCTGTACTTCCCCCTCCGAAAGATGGGCGGGGGGATTGGAATGTCTGTATGTCTTATGGAGCAAATGCTACCTGGAGTGCAGGGAGGAAAGCAGGTACTAACCACTTGGCAGTGTTATGCCCCTTTATTGTGCAGAAATACCACACAGTACTATCAATCAGGTTAAAGCACTTTCACCATCACATATTCTAGAGCTCTTGTTTAAGACTATCTGTGTGTTGCTGTGACTTTTATTTTTTATATTAACAAAAAAGTATTTTAAAAATGTGTTTTTATTTTCTGATGTAAAAAAAAAGAGGTAAAAGCGTTTAACCAGCTGTGGACTGGCCTATGGTAAATATACTTCAGCCTAGCAGGCTGGTTGTTCTCAATTGCAGTCTCCTGATGGCATCTATTGTTGCATTTATTAAATATTTTACTACATTATTTGCTTTTGAATTTTTTTCTCTTTTTCCTTGTCTAAAAACTATGTGTATCTTATTGTCAGGTGCATCGTATATAGAAAAAAATATGGTAGGTTGCAGAGGGCCGGAGCAATAGCATAGTGGGGTGGGCGTTTGCGTTGCATGTAGTTGACCTAGGTTCGATCTCCTACATCCCATATGGTCTCCTGAGCCTACCAGAAGAGAGTCCTGAGCACTGTGCCAGGAGTAATCCCTGAGCATGCCTAGGTATGGACCAAAAACACAAACCAAACCAAAACGAAACAAAAACATTAGGTGCTGGCCACTGTGATGGTAACAGGGCGTTAAGAACCTTGCCTTACAGATGACCAACCCTAAGTCAATTTCTGGGACCCCATGATACCCGAACACTTCTTAAGTGATTCTGAAGACACAGAGTCAAAATTAGCCTCTCTAGCACCTCATGGAGCATACTCTGTCTCCTTCCCTCAAACTCCGGACTGTTCAAGAGAACAAAAATAGGAATCTTTTCTGTTAAGTGGATGTGGCTTGGGGGTGTTTTATTTCCCGCTACTGAACAAGTTCTTGAAATTTTTTCCATGATCCCAAGCAGATGAAAATTTTCCTGCTGAATAAATCCCCCCAAAAAGGATGTCAATCCTTAGGTCCTAGGGAAATAGTGAAGACTGAGGCTGAGCCTGAGACTTCTAATATTCCCTTCAGTGCCATAGAAATAATCATTTTCATAAGCTGCTCATGGTCTTCCATCTCCAATGATCACCTTAGTTCAGAGAGGTCTTTTCCTCAGTTAAAAACCATAGATCTTGCTTGTCTCCAGTACAATTAAGAATATAAGGAACCCAGACAACTTCTTTCTTTTCTCTCTTTCTTTCTTTCTTTCTTTCTTTCTTTCTTTCTTTCTTTTCTTTCTTTCTTTCTTTCTTTCTTTCTTTCTTTCTTTCTTTCTTTCTTTCTTTCTCTTTCTTTCTTTCTTTCTTTCTTTCTTTCTTTCTTTCTTTCTTCTTCTTTCTTTCTTTACTTCTCCTCCCTCCCTCCCTCCCTCCCTCCCTCCCTTCCTCCTTTTTCTTTCTTTCTTTCTTCCTTCCTCCCTTTTCTTCTTTCTTTCTTTCTTTCTTTCTTTCCTTTCTCTTTCTTTCTTTCTTTCTTTCTTTCTTTCTTTCCTTTCTCTTTCTTTCTTTCTTTCCTTTCTTTCTTTCTTTTCTTTCTTTCTTTCTTTCTTCTCTTTCTTTCTTTCTTTCTTTCTTTCTTTCTTTCTTTCTTTCTTTATTTTTTTTACTTTCCTTTCTTTCTTTCTTTCTTTCTTTCTTTACTTTCTTTATGTTTGGACCAACCTCAGCACCTGACTCAGAAATTATTTCTGGGGGTTTTCAGTGTTCAGGTGACATTTGTGACTCTGAAGATTGATACTGGGGTGGGTTCATACAAAGCCTTAACCTCCCTGTACTGTTGCTCCACCAGGCCACTTGTCAAATGGTCGAATTGGAAGTGATCTCAATAGTTACATAGTAGAAAGGAGATACGTGACCTCTCATTCTGGAAGTACAAGAAACAACCGGATGATAAAATCAAGGTTGTTGCTTCTGTGCTGGAGAGAATGGCCAGGAGAGATGCTGCTGCATAGAAAATAATCAGTGAAGAGGTGATTCTTTTTCTTTGAAGAATCTGAAAGAAGCTGGAGAGATGTCACCAAAGGCCAGAGTCCAGGTTTTTCCATTTCCATCTCACAGATGGGGAAATTGAGCATGCAGTATGAATGAACTTTCTCATGGACCACATCAAAGACCCTGGAAGTGAACATAGGTCTTTTCTATGCTCGATTAGTGTAGAGACAGAAACAAAAATGGATTATACATAGCAGCACCATTTTAATATGTCATTTTATATATTTACCAGTGAAAATTAGATGCCATGGAGCTGGAGAGACAGGACAGTGGTGAGGGCACTTGCCTTTGTGTGTAGCTGATCTGGGTTTGATCCTTGATGTTCCTATATGATCTCCTATTTAATTTCTTTTTTTGTTTGTTTGTTTTTGTTTTTGTTTTTTGGGCCCACACCCGGCATTACTCAGGGATTACTCCTGGCTGTCTGCTCAGAAAATAGCTCTTGCAGGCACAGGGGACCATATGGGACACTGGGATTCGAACCAACCACCTTTGGTCCTGGATTGGCTGCTTGCAAGGTAAACGCCGCTGTGCTATCTCTCTGGGCCCGCTATATGATCTCTAAACCCAGAAGTGAGCCGTGAGCTCAAGATCCAGGAGTAAGCATTGCTGAGTATGGGCCTCCCCCAAAACATACCAACAAAACTTAGATGTCACAAGAGGTAGCATGGATTTTAAAGCTATTTTATTGACTCATTATTTCTGGCATAATAATTAGTAGCAATATTTATCTTTTTTTGGGGGGTGATAGTTGGGGTGTTTGGGCCTCACGCCTAGTAAGACTCAGGGCTTCTTCCCGGCTCTGTGCCCAGAATCAGTTCTGGATGTGCTCAGGGAATCTATGTGGTACCAGGGATTTAAAGTGGGGTTGGCCCAGCCTTGTGCAAAGCAAGTGCTAATTTAAACCCCTGTGCTATTTCTCCTGGTCCTTGCTTTTAAAAGCAGAATCATTAAGATTTAGTGCCTGCCTTATTTTAGAACATATTCTCAGTGAGGGCCAGGTACAGAGCAAATGTTCTACAGTCTGCCTGTACCACATACAGGGTATAATCTTGGGAGAGTTATATAATCTCTTAAGCCCCGGATTCTATATCTACAGCTATAAAAATGGGATAATCAGGCCGCGTCGTCATAGTGCTAGTATGAGGATTAAACCAGATAAAAGACTTCAAGCTCTTTGCACAGCACTTGAGAGGGGGGGTAAAATACTCAAAACTGGCTCCAAGTTACATAACTGCAAAGTCCCAACTTGGAGGCCCCCTGGCTGGATTGTCACCCTAATCTTCTGCCACACTGTTTTTCAGCTTGGCCTCTTTCCATGCTATGAGGTAGAGACCAAGGTGGGAAGGGGGAGTGACTGGCAACTGCCTCTAATCCTTGCAGGTGACCTAGGAGGGGTGTGGCGAAGGACCCCGGGGGCTCACTCCGGGGTGAGCCTGAGAAAGGTTTCCCAGCATGCAGTGGAAAGGAGGGATAAGTAATGCGAGAGGTGCCTGCAGCACAGAGCTCTCCAACTCAGAAAAGCCCAAAAGATCCTTCAACCTTAGAGCTGGAAAGTGGTCACTTAGGGTCAATCAACCTCCCTGTTCCTACAGTGAAGGAGCAACAAGAAGTTGGAGAAATTGCCAGAGCCAGGGCTGCTGAGCAGAGGCAGGGGGAATGAGCCCCTCAGTTCCTAGTAGAGGAACTTGAATCAGGGCTTGATCTTCTTTGTAAACCCTTTTACTCATCCTATCAGCCCTGGCTTGGAAAGCATCATCATCATCATCATCATCATCATCATCCATCATCATTATTATTATTAATTATTTGGTTTTTGGCCACACCGGTGATACTCAAGAGTTACTCATGGCTATGCAGCTCGAAATTGCTCTGGCTTGGAGGACATATGGGGATGCCAGGGAATGGAACTGCTGTTTGTCCTGGGTCAGCCGCATGCAAGGCAAATGCCTACTGCTGTGCCATCGCTCTGGCCCTTGGAAGGCATTATTTTTTTTTAAAGTTTTTTTGTTCTTTCTTGAATTGTCTTTTCTCTGCCCATTTTCAGCTTATTTGATTTATTTTTATTCTTTTTCTTAATTTTTACTCCCATTCTATTGCTTTTCTTTCCTTGAAACAAAACCACATAACTCGAATTATCGAGCATCCACCTCTCAAATAGAGGGGAAACAAGGGAGGGTACCAGGACCAAACAGATATATGATCACTAATAGCAAGCTAGACAAAGAGGGGACCACCCATTCTAGCAGCCCGGGGGTGGGATGGTGGGGGGATATGGGTTGCAGGAAGGGACGGGGGGTGGGGGTGGAGGACAAATTTGGTGAATGGGTATTTTCCCTGATTCATGTTAATATGTACCTAAAATACTACTGTGAAAGATATGTAAGCCATATGATCAAAATAAAAATTAAAAAAACAGGTTTTTTGTTCTTCATTGAATTGTCTTTTCTCCTTCCTTCCCTCCCTCCCTCCCCTCCCTCCCTCCAATCCATCACCTTCTTCCTTCCTTCCTTCCTTCCTTCCTTCCTTCCTTCCTTCCTTCTCTCCTTCCTTCCTTCCTTTTCCTTCCTTCCTTTCCTTCCTTCCTTCCTTCCTTCCTTCCTTCCTTCCTTCATTTCTTTCTGTCACACCTGGCCATGCTCAAAGCTTACTCTTGGTTTTGTACTCAGAAATCACTCTTTACTAGCTATGGGGACAGAGCATATATAATGCTGGGGGATCAAATCAGGGTTGTCATGTACAAAACCAAGTTCCTTACTGACTGTGCTATTTCTCCAATTGTCCTATTTTAATTTTAAAATTTTAGTTGAGGTACTGTGATTTGCATCAATTTTAGTGATGCTGGCTGTGCTGTGTTAGCTCTTTGCCTCCCTGGAAAGCTTTTAAAACCTACAAATGTTGAGTCAGGGGTGTGACTCAGTGCAAGAGTGCTTGCTTTACATAATTGAGGCTCTGGGTTCGATCCTCAGCACCACACACTGAATCAATAAAATCTATGACTGTCGGGTCTTCCTCAAAAAACTACATGCCATTGACCATACCCTAGACTGCTCCCTATTTGCCAAACTCTTTGTCCCCAGCTTCAACATCCAGTAATATTTGTTGTGGGGCCATTACTCAGGATTACTCCTGAATCTACACTGAGAAATCACTCCTGAAGGCCCTCAGGTCACCCATATGTAGTGACAAGAATTAAACCTTGATTGGCTGCATCCTACCCACTGTACTATCTCATCAGACACCCCTAGAAATTTCTGTTGTGCAGAAATTCTGTGATCTGACCTTGTGCAAGGCCAGTGGAGCACTGAGCCACAGGCCTGGTCCAATATTTCCAATTGAGTGACAAGAAGGTTGTTTGAGATAGTTTAGCAAGGCAGTAGTGTAACTGAAATTTTCACCACTCAGGTCTGTATGATTTAAGAAACTCTTTTGAATTACTCTCCACAGATAGACTGTCCCTCCATAATCTAGGCAATAAGAAAATAAGGCTTGAGGTATTGGGTGAGCTCATAAGTTTACTACAGGTGCTTGTCAGGGTTCAAGGAGCTTGTTCAGGTGTTCCCCACTTCCCACCATAACTCTCTGGTCACTTTTTCCAAGTTAAACTTCAATCTGGGCCTTCCCCATAATGGCTCTTTCAAGTTTGAAAGTAGACACGGCAGGTGGTTGCACTTTCTAAGAGCAATCCATTTGGGGCTAAAGATATTTAAACCCCAATCATGCCCTTTTGAGGGATAAGTCAGAAAACCTTCTCTATGAGAATAGCCACAATGCATTAATTATGTGGTCTTCCAAGAAGACCCTAAAATGGGTCTTTCTGAGGGATTGATAGCCTTTACCACCCAGTGGTCTATACCCCTATTAAAGCTCAAAGAGCTTCTTTGTAGCAACTGAGGGGAAGTTTTCCCACCATTCACGGGCTTGTGAAAGAGAAGGAGAAGGAGGTACCTTAAAAGAAAGAATTGAGAGCCAAGAGAAACTGAGGTAAAGAAGTGTATACAGTTCCAAACCCAAGGGTGAGCATTTTGTTCCACCATCTAAGGAATAGAATCGATATCTGTTAGGGCTGATGTGTAGAAAATTCCATACCCTTTTCTTAGGAGAGAATATATTAAAAAAGAGCATCAATATTAAAATACCAGGGAACATTTCCAGCTCTCCTTTCTTGTTTCTTAAAACAGTCTTTCTCAGGGGCCAAAGTAATAGATAGCATAGTGGTAGGGCATTTGTCTTGCAATTGGCCTACCCAGGAAGGACCCAGTTCTATCCCCGGCATTCCATAGGGTCCCCAGAGCCTAGCAGGAGCGATTTCTGAGCTCCAGAGCCAGGAGTAACCCCTGAATGCTGCTGGGTGTGGCCCCAAAATGTTTGATTGCTTTTTCTTTTCTTTTTTCTCTGTTTGGTTTTGAGGCCATGCCTGGTCGTGTTCAGGGTAAACTCCTGCCTTTGTGGCTAGGGAATCACTCCTGGTGGATCAAGAGGCCAATGTGGTTCTGGGATGAACCCATTTTTAGCGACATGCAAGGCGGATACCTTACCTCCTGTACTATCTCTCCAGCCTTGGTTTGCATATTTCAACACAATCTTTTCTTTTTGTTTTCTCAGAATAAGGTCATTTGAATCATCTTTCTTCCTTTAAATCAGACTCTTGTTCTTTGGGCTCTGTCTATTTCCAAATCCGTCATTTCATCTCTCTTTACTCCTGGGAATTGGTCTCATTTCTTCCAGCACCTCAGAAAACTCACGTTTGTTCTCCCTCACACTTTCCCTTCATCTGCTTTTCCGAATTTGCTCCTGCACCAGCGCAGTTTAATGGACCACAATTGGTGCAGCTGGGATGGAGAAGGAGCCCCTGAAAGGGAAAATGCTAATCAGACCCTTATTAGAGCACACACACACACACACACAACACCACACACCCACACACACACACACACACTGGTGAAGAAGAATCTCTTTTCACAAGCATCCCACACAAGGATGGGTGAATTTCTTGCAACTCCCATCTCCTCTGCAGAGCTGGGAGAGAAGCCTGGGATAGCCAAGCCATGGGCTGCTGATCTTTACCACCTGGCTGCTCCAATGGGGCCATTTTAGCCTGCGTGCAGATCTTCTGGATACGATGCACAAAGACTTGAAGCCACATCCTGCAGTCTGGAAGATGCTAGCAGGGCAAACAGACTTGGTCATGGGAAGAAAGCACTAGATGGTAGAAGTAGGGCCACCAATCTTCTGATTTTCACTTGGGAAGCGAAACCACAGGGAAAGCTCCATTAAACTTTTGTGTGAAATTGGAACTTGATGTTGATCCTTTTTTTTCTTTGTTTTGTTGTTGTTGGTTTATGGGGGGGGGAGTTTTGGGCCACAGTAAGCATTATTCAGAATTTACTCCTTGGTTCTGCACTCAGGAATGACTCCTGTTGGCTCAGAGACACCATACGAGGTCCTGGTTGTGCCATGTGCAAGGCAAGTGCCCTACCTGTCATACTATCACTATGGCCTCTAAACCCCATCTTTGCTCCTTCCTTCCCCTTTGCAGCCATGTTGGTGGCAATGACAGGTGGTCACCCTGATGCTTGGCTGTGAAGTTCACACTCTTGGCTGTAAAGAGTTCCATGTAAGTTTACCTTTAGTTATGGTACCGGGGGCTTTTAAGCAGCAGAGATTTTGGGGCCCCACTTGGTGCATGTGCGAGGCGCCTCAGGGACCCCACTGGCAGCCTCATGCTTGCAAAAAAATGGTGCTTTTAGCCCCCTGAACTATTCCCAGGGCCCCTGTGTGGGGATTCCTGGTGGTATTTGTCATGGTGGTGGCTTTTTGTTGAGTTATGTCGCTTGGCCTGGAAGAATAGAGGAGTTAATGTTCTTACTTCCACAGTACCTGGATTTCTTTGAAATCCATCCCCATCTATACCCATCCATTCATTCATCCCCCACCAGGAAGGCAGCCAGGGAGGTAGAAAGCTAGGCCAAGGCTAATGGAAAACTTAAAAGAACAAATGAGTATATAGTAGGATACTGGCTGGGAAGTCAAGTGCCCCACCAGAATGGGCACTCAAGGGCCTTAGTACAGGTTTGTATTACACGGGGCCAGGTCTGGTCCCCAGTACTGTGTATGAACCCCTAAGCATCACCAGGAGCAATTCTTGAGAACACAGCCCTTTCAATAACAGTCACTTCCAAATACTCCTAGATATAGGGTAAAAAAATCTCAGACCTAATTCCTCAGTTTAATGCTTATGTTTGAACCAAGTCATGGGTATTGTTGGACATGTTCTTTTGCCCCCATATACTCTGATAATGCCATGTGGACTTATTTCTTGTTGCATAGGCACACTAAACGGGAAAATACTATACAATCAAATAAGTTCTTATCTAATAGAGATGGGAACAAACAAATCTTGTAGTGCAATGGGACCTTACACCCTGGACATTGACATAAAGACCTGGCACAGCCTCAGAAGAATGGGCATTCTCCATTCACCCTGATCTAGAGAAGACATCCATGAAACATCCAAGGTTGTCTATAACATCACCTGGAGGCAATCCTCTACCAGGAAGACCCTACCGCTGCTCTGACATCGACCCTACTCAAAAAGAGACTTCCCTTAACACTGGAGAAGACTTAACAAGGAACAATGACCTGCTTACTGGACAGGGCTTTCTGTATTGCCCCTTAATTGTGAGGTGAAACTAGAGGATACTCCACACCAGCCTGACTTCAATGTAGGATGTGCAGATTCCAGGATCTTTAATACAGAAACCTGATGCCAACAATAGGACTGCGTGAAAAATAAAACTGTATTGGCACTAACAGACAATGACTTGGATAGAATAAACTAGTTTGCCTGGAGCCTAGAGTTGGTCTTATACCAGGAAACTTCAGGGGTAGGGGTCTCCTTGTATTAGACCAAAGGCTTTTCCTTTCCATGTCCACCATATTTTGGTGGGCCTATGCAAACAATATTTGCCACTCTAACACTGTTTTTACTGTGTGCCCTTTTGACTAACCCTTAAAAAAAACCTCTTAAACTTTTGATGTAACGTTAAACTAAATGGTATGTGCAATGAATATATAAAAATACTATGCCTTCAAAGTTAAGGAGTCACATAAATCTCATGGCTTTACGTTGCTTTGTGTACTGCTAAGAAATGTTTATAATGTACTACAATCCGGGGGACTTGTGGACAAAGTAATTGTACATGGGGTTCTGCCTTATTTTTCTTAATGTTCTTTGACTGTAAGTTCAATATTTAGGCATCAGCAAGGGGATTTCTTCTGAGGTACTCTGGTTTATGGGACGATTGTCCTTTCACTGTAACGTTACCTTGTCCTCTTTGCATCATTGTTCTCATAATTAAAAATAAAAAATTAAAAAAATATCTCAGACCTTCCATCAAGACTATAAAGGAGCCCTTTAAAGGTGGGGGCCCCTTCACTTACTCCATGGGCACTGGTGTCCCCTCTGTTTAAACAGGTTTTATTTATTTATTTATTTATTTATTTATTTAAGTTTTTGGGCCACACTCAGAGATGCTCAGGGGGTTACTCCTGCCTCTGTGCTCAGAAATCTCTCCTGGCAGCTCCGAGGGGACCATGTGGGATACAGGGAATCGAACCCAGATACCTCCTGGGGTTGGCCCCAAACAGGTTTTAATTGGCTATTCCAAAGATGATTTTCAGCACTATTGGCTCATCAAGATAAAATGCTCTGGGGCCAGAGCCATAGCACAGAGGTAGGACATTTTGCCTTGCACTGCAACCAACCCTGGAGAGACCCCTAGGTTCAATCCCCCGGCATCCCATAAATCCCAGAGCCTGCCAGGAGTGATTTCTGAGCACAGAGCCAGGAATAATCCCTGAGCACTGCTGGGTGTGCCTCAAAACAAACAAAACAAACAAAAAAGAGAAAATGTTTCCTCTTTAACAGTTTTTTTTAGGGGACTACAAGGAAAATAATCCACAAAATGGGACTTGATTTCTTTCCTCCATGATCTCCTTGCAGCACCCCCCACCCCAGAACTATTCGGGAGAAGAAAGTTCCCTGACCACCCCCCTTCCTGAAATGGCACCATGTCCACCCAAGCCAAGTTTCTGCACAAACTCTCCCATGTGAGCCCCCACAGGAAGCCCGGCAGTGGGGGTGAGGCCCCAGGGAGAGGAGAGGAGGAGAAGGGAATTCTCTAATGATCCAGCAGCAGTTAATGGGCACAAGTTGTTAGCTTGATCTGAGAAGGCGCTTTCCCTGTGTGCCAATTCCACCCCCTCCTTTTTGTAATGGATTTAGTTCCCACAGCTAATGTCCTTCGTAATGAGGCCAGAGGGGAGCCCACTGCTCTGGAGCAATGATCCGGAGCCTCTCGGGCCCGACAAAGGACAGAGAGAGCCTGGCTGCATGCATGGGCCAGCCTCCCTTCTGGCCTGCACCCCCTCCCCAATAAGCTCCTGGCAGCTCATACATGTGCTCAGCTGCATCCCAGTTTGCAGCTGCTAGAAAGTCCTAGAGGGCATTATACCTGGTATCTGTTAAGTCAGGGAGTTTTACTTTCATTTCATTTTTTTTTTTTATTTGGGGCCACACCCAGCAGAGCTCAGGGATTACTTACTCCTGGCTCTAAACTCAGAAATCTCTCCTGGCAAGCTTGGGATGCCAGGGATGGAACTCCAGTCTGTCCCAGGTCAGCTGCATGCAAGGCAAATGCCCTACAGCTGTACTATTGTTCTGGCCCCAGGGAATTTTTCTTTTTATTTTCAGTCCTGCTCCAGCCTGTTTTCCCTCTCTCCTGGTCTCCCAATCAATGGTTCCAAAGTTTCGTATCCTCAGGAGAAGGTTCTCACCCCATTCTAAAACCAGTCCATACAGGGAGAGATGGTGTCTCTTATTGCATTCCTCAGCATATCCCAGGAAAAGGAACTAAGGGCCACAATTGGGGCAACTGAATGCCCAGGAAGTGATCCCCTTGAGCTGAGGGAAATAGATAGAGATCCTTCCAGCCAGATCCTTTGTCTCTTCTCATGTGAGTTCAGCTTTAATAGATGGTAGCACGATTCATTGGAGATCTGTTCTTCCCAAAGCACCTGAACTCACTGACTGCTCCTTGTTCTTCATTTCCTTTATAGTACCCACACAGGAATTAGAAGTCAGGGACATATGCGTGGAATTAAAATGATTTTAATGGCAATGAAGAGAGTTCTGAGACTTTATGTCTCGGGTACAGGGGGATTTGGAGAACCTTTCTAGACTATTTCCTGATACTTTCTCCCCAATGGGATTGAGGGATTCTCAAAGTGGAAAATGAGTAAATGTGGGTTTTAGAATCAGTGTGTGTGTGTGTGTGTGTGTGTGTGTGTGTGTGTGTGTGTGTGTGTGTGTGTGTGACAAAGCAGAAAATGTCATTGTTGTTTTCCAAAGCTCACTTGTCCATTACCAAGGAAAAATCAGAATTTCGTTGCTGGGAAAGTTGTGTGAGAGATGGTTGATTGGACCCATCAGGGGGTAAAGAGACCAAGGGGACTGGTGAGACTATTGTAGGCCTAGCACACACTGTGTGTTTATCAGATTAATACATAATAGTGACTTTGTCCTGTTAACATGTTAGGCAAGAGTCCTATAAAGTGAGAGAATGCTGCCTGGGACTTTTGAGGGGAAAAAAAACCTGTGCTCCTGGAGACAAGGTTACATGTGGCCCATTTTAGTTAACACAAGACATGGGGTTCTCATTCCCACACTTCAGGGCCCTCGCTTTGAGAGGAACGTGTTGTTAAAGGGTATCTAGCAGAACTGAATTTGCAAGGTCTTGGAGAGGCAGAACCAGTGAGGAAGGGCTGGCTCATGACTCCTGCCAACCTACAAGGGCCTTCCAACCTACCAGCCTCCACTCAGGTGAGGGGTCAGTGGTGGGGTCGCCTCAGTCATGTGTGGCAGCTTTGTTTCCCATGGGAATTCTGTGATGGAGACCTGGACCCAACCTCCATGGCTTGACTTGAAGACATCAGGCTGCTGGGGAGGCCTGGGGGAAGTCGAGTTCTGACATCATCTTGAATAGAGCTGTGTGGCAAGGGGTGTGTGTATGTGTGTGTGTGTGTGTGTGTGTGTGTGTGTGTGTGTGTGTGTGTAGATGGTTGGGACACTTCCCTGTCCCCTGAGCCCTACTTTGGGTAGACACTCATTTCACTCAACATGCCTAGAGCCCCACATTGCAGTTGTGCCCCCTGAACCAGATGGATCTCTTCTCATTCCTTGTGAACAGAAGTTCCTAATTTCAGAACTGGAAGTCGACTCACAGGTTACTTTCAGGGGTTCTTGGGAGGGGCTGAGATTTTTGGTCCCTCTCACCTGCCTGTACCTTGTTAGCTTTATCCTGACAGGTGTGTCCTGGAGTTCTACAGAGAAGAGCTTGACAGCAAAGTTTTCATTTTCCTGTATTCTAAAGGAAATAGAACTTGTCTTTCCACCCAGCAGTCAGTGGCCATTTGAGACACTTGAATCTCCTGGCCCCTCTTAGGCCTTTGCCCTCTGCCTGCCCCCCGCCCCTGGGCCCCCCTGTTCACGTGATCACTTCCCCTTCCCATTCAGATCTTAATTGTCAACTCCCCTAGAGACATTCCCTAGTGTAAAAGAATGGCCTCCCTAATCCTTCTCTGTCCTCTACCTCCATTTATTTAGTTTTCATTGGCAAGCCATCTCTTTCCTTATGGCTTTGTTTCTGTCACGGGAACCCTTTTCCCATTCATGCCCCTTGGCTTTTGTCAGCCACCATGTCTAACAGTTCCTGGGGAAGTCAGCAGTAGCCATAGGCCCTGGATTGTTATTTGAGATGACCTCAAAGTGTTTCTATTCCTCAGATCCCTTAGGAGTAATAAACAAACAAAAACAAACAAACAAACCACAAAGTCAACTTGGGGGACTATTCCCCTCCCCTCATGACTTGTTTTTTTTTTGGGGGGGGCCACACCCGGCAGTGCTCAGGGGTTACTCCTGGCTGTCTGCTCAAAAATAGCTCCTGGCAGGCACGGGGGACCATATGGGACACGGGGATTCAAACCAACCACCTTTGGTCCTGCATCGGCTGATTGCAAGGCAAATGCCGCTGTGCTATCTCTCCGCTCCCCCCCCCCCATGACTTCTTACATCTCACTTGCTCTGGGTCATAAACCCTTCTTGTTATCATTGCCATCATTACCTGGTTTTATTTCTTTTCTTTTCTCTATTTTTTTTTTTTGGAGGGGGCGTTTATACCCAGTGGTGCTCAGGTGGTACTTCTGACTCAGAAATCGCTCCTGGCAGGCACAGGGGACCATATGGGGTGCCGGGATTCGAACCACTGTCCATCCTGGATTGGCTACATGCAAGGCAAACATCCTATGGCTGTGCTATCTCTCCAGCCCCCTGTTTTTATTTCTTTAATTAACATGAATGTTTCGTGTGTACAGGGTGGATACAGGTAGAATAGAATAACAGAATTAGAGTTCTGAGCTAACTACCTGTCACATAAAGGTGTAGGCCTGGATTTTACATTGTGTGGGTCTCCTTGGTCCACCACACAACTTCTACCACTCCTGAGCATGGGCAATTCTATTGACCCAAGATATTCATAATCATCATGAAGGGACTTATTAGCAGGACCACCGGCTGGTGATGACTGGTGTAAGGTGAGGACTAACTACAACCCTAAAGAAAGGTGTTCCCCTAACTTTCTCTTCCAGTAACCTCTTCTTTTGGTATGTAAATAGCTTACCTAGAGTATAGGGCCTTCCCCTATCTTGGAATTTGTGTTCTGGATAATAAAGAGAGAGCAGTTCTGTCTTTGGAGGACACAGAGGGAGCACATGGCAAAGAGGACATGAGGCAAAAAATGCTGGCAGACTCCAATGAAATATCTTTTGCTGACTGGCTTGGTATTATTTCTCTGCCACATCCCTGGTTCATCAGACCTGGCTGTGTGGGGTTTTAGAGAACAAGGGCATCTGGGACAGTCTCACAACTTTGGGATTTTTATTTTACAGATGAGCACTTTCACCTCTATTTTCTCTCTTCACTTTTCTCAAATCCCCAAGAGTTAGGGAGTCTCATCTTTCAAGGTCACAATAGTAAGGGAGGGAGGAGAAAGTTTATTTGTGAAAGCTTGTTTTAGCTCAAAGCCCATAATTTATTCTCTACAATGATTCCCCCTGAACCTAGACTAGGTTCTCCTTGAATATGGATTGAGTGACTATGAAAGCTGTGATTCCCCCAGGTTGAATCACCTGTCCAATGAAGGAACCAGCTCAAAACCACATGAAAATATCCAGTTCTAAGAACCACAAAGACTATCAGCTCGGCCTCAATAAGCATAACAGAAGATCCCCAGGTCATAGCAGAAGCTGGACCACTTTGCAGGTGCTCAATTCCCCTCATAGACCAGCAGATTTCTGTCCTCCTCACGACCACCCCTATGAGTTGCTCAATGGGTCTGTGGTCAGACATCTGCCCCCCACCCCTTGAAACTTACCTCCCCCTTTTGTGAAAGGCCCTGCTCCTCTGCAAGCACCCCCCTCATTAGAAACCAGTGGACGTCCCTCCTGGGAATGGGCCTCATCCATGTTTCTTCCTGGTTTCGCCCAGAGCTGCTGCCAAGACTTCCCACCTCGCCTGGCTGGAACGCACAGCTCTTCTTAGCAAAGGCTCAGTTATCAGCAAGCAAAGGAGACATGTTTTCCTCCTGACAATCTCCAAGCTGGTCTTGTGCAGGCAGCTGGGTCAGCTTCTCTCCAGTTATCTGAGTGGATCTGAGTAAGGGAATGAATCTGTCAGGTAGAACCAAAGTCTTTTCACTCCAACACAGCAGTCAGGAGCAGAGGGATGGATGCTGCTGTGTAGTTTGGGAAACAGTTCCCAGCATTATAAGCTGTCAGGATGGGAACCCCCGAAGACTCATTGTTAGGGGACCATGGGAGTGGGGGGTTGTTAAGAGTCACTTGAAATATTCAAAAAGAACTAGGAGTTTAGGGGACTTAATTTATTTTGGGCGGTGTTTTGGGAGGCCATAATTTATGGTACTCAGGGCTTATGGAGGAACCATATGTAGGGTCAGACATCAAATCTAGGAATGGCTGGGTATAGGCCAGTGCTCTATCCTCTGTACTATCACTCCACCCCTACATTGAAGTCAAGGGCACATGCCTACCATGTATCTGATCTGGGTTTGATTCTTTGGCATTACGTGATCTCTCAAATTGTTAGGTACAGCCCTGGAGGCCCACAGGCACTCCAACTAAGGAGGGGCATGAGCAACAATCACATCATCATGGCTCTTTTACACTGAAGCCCAGCAAGTTGATAAGAATGGCCAGGAGGGGACCCCAGGCCTCTGAGTTCATTTACGAGACCCCCTTGAAAAATTTGTCTTCTTACCTAAAAAAAAAATTGTGGAGGCAAAACAAGTATTCACCACTGATTTTCCCTTTCTACCAATAAGCACTTAGGATATTGAGGAATCTTGTCCTTCATCCAAGCTTCAAGAATGAGCCCAACTTTCTAACTTTCTAGTTGATTTCTTTCTCACTTTTTATAGAAAAGCAAAAAATGGTCTCGCTCTTTTCTTTCTTTCTTTCTTTCTTTCTTATCTTTCTTTCTTTCTTTTCTTTCTTTCTTTCTTCTTTCTTTCTTTTCCTTTCTTTCTTTCTTTCCTTTCTTTTGTCTTCTTTCTTTCTTTCTCTTTCTTTCTTTCTTGTCTTTATTCTTTCTTTCTTTCTTTCTTTTCTCTCTTTCTTTTCTCTCTCTCTCTCTCTCTCCTCTCTCTCTCTCTCTCTCTCTCTCTCTCTCTCTCTCTCTCTCGGAGTGCCCAGGATTTATTTTTGTCTCTGTACTCAGGAATCTCTGTACTCAGGATATCACTTTGCTAGGGCTCAGGGGACCATATGCAGTGCCAAAGATCGAACCCCAGTAGCAGCATGCAAGGACAAGCATCCTACTTTCTGTATAATCTTTCTCAGTCCCACTGTCATGTTCTAAATAGGTGTAATGAGTATTCTGCTATGCATCTCAGCTCACTCCCAATCTCAGGTTTGGAGCCTGAAGCATTGAGGGAGTATCTGGCTTTTTGCCTCCAGAGTCAGGTTAATGCTGAAGAGTTCTGTGGTGTGCAAGTAAGAGGTACCAAGATGGAAACTGGTGTCTTCTGGGTCTTCTTGGTAAATGTATTGGGACACTATCAGCTTTCCATCATCCAGAGAGGTTCTGGGAATGTAGATTCGATTAGGTCTTCATATTATCCTCCAAAGCTTGGTCTGTAACCCCCAAAGCTTGGTCTTATGGAGGGAGGACATCATCATGAAAGCAAAAAGTTATAGAGAAGGAGGTGCCTTTCCATTTGCTGTAGTCCAAATCTCCACTTCCAATAAATATGGAAACTGTAGGGGTTGAGATAGATATTCCAAAGGATTGTAGTTGATTGGGGCCAGGAAAGGGATAACCTAGGTTTTTTTTTTTTTGTTTGTTTGTTTTTTGGTTTTGGGGCCACACCTCGCTATGCTCAGGGGTTACTCCTGGCTATCTGCTCAGAAATAGCTACTGGCAGGCACGGGGGACCATGTGGGACACCAGGATTCGAACCAACCACCTTAGGTTCTGGATTGGCCGCTTGCAAGGCAAACACCGCTGTGCTATCTCTCTGGCCCCATGATTTTTTAACTTCCAACCTGGTACGCTTTCCATCATGCCAGCTAGTGGACTATAAAAGCTCATTGATTTAGTGCAGTGAAAGCACTTGTCTTGCATGTGAATGCCCCAGGTTCAATCCCATCACTGCAAATATGGACCTCTGAGCACAAAGATAGTAAGCACAAAGGTATACCCCTGAGCACAAAGATAGTAAGCCTTGAGCACTACTTGGTATGATCTAAGCCCCTTTCCCCTCAAAAGGGTGAGAACCTTATTTATATGCACTTATTTCTGAAGTGAGCTGTGAAACAAAGTTCCTTTAATAGATGTGGCCCACACTCTTTGCTCAGAGTTTCACCTGAGAATAGAACTGGCCATATTCATGGGGACAACTCAATGGAGAAGGAAACTGGGGATAGCACATACATGTGCTATGATTATGATGATGGGGATGAGGATGAGGATGGAAGCTAATTTTATAGCAAGGTTCCTGCATGATAATAAGGTTAAATTCTTTTAGTTACAGTGGAAACAGAAGTGGGAAAATGGCATGGTGAATGGTGATGACTAGCAAGAAAGTAGTCAATGGAGAGAGAAACTGACTGGAGTAAAGAGGATGATTTTATCAGTATTGCCCTCCCATGGCACCCTTTAGAAATAACATCCTCTATAATCCATAACATGACTGGGAACTGGAAATCCAAGAATGTTCTAGAATGGGAAGCTTAGGAAGACCATTCCTAGAAGTCAGCCCATTTGTTTTTGAGGCTCTCCTCATACATTCCTTCATCTTTCCATCCTTTATTCCCTTCTACTTATTTAAAATCTAGTGAGGAGATATTACCACTGTCTCCCAGGGGATATTCCATAGTGTTTAGTCATTGAAACTCTTCTTTTTTTTTTTTTTTTTTTTTTTTTGGTTTTTCGGGCCACACTCATTTGATGCTCAAGGGTTACTCCTGGCTAAGTGCTCAGAAATTGCCCCTGGCTTGAGGGGACCTTATGGGATGAACCGCGGTCCTTCCTTGGCTAGCAGTTGCAAGGCAGACACCTTACCTCTAGCGCCACCTTGCCGGCTCCTGAAACTCTTCTTGATTCACCTGATGACCACTCTCTTCCCTTTTGCTAGTAAGTAGTGGAAAAGAAAACTCAGCTATTTTTTTTCTTATCACCATGGCATAACCCCCCTTTATATATTTTGGGTCCCTCCCAAGAGAGCTTAGAGGATGCAAGGGAGCACACCTGGCAATGGAACTAGACTATTTAATGCCTGAATCTGATGCAATGATGCTGGGACACACCAAAGGTGTCTCCAGGGTCTTCTAGGGCTTCATATGGCAATGCTTAAGGGTCTTGTGGTGCTGAGGATTGAACCAGAGTCCTGCATATGCAAAGCACATAGCTAAGCACATAACTAAGCCCTATATCTCCCCAGCCCTCCTCGTTTATTGAGTATTAAATCTGTAATATTCCACTCTCCTCTACCATCCTGTTGGCAACCCCATCAACCATTTCTAGTTAATCTTGCTGATTATAGAAACTTCAAGTCCTTTAAGGTCCTGGGTTCAATTCTTGGAACCAAAAAGAGCCTCAATCAATACCAAACCAAATTGAAACCCTGCCACTTTCTAAACTTGATAATCCTGCTGTAGCATCCTTCTTGCCACACTTTCAGAAAAGTGAATAGTCACTGTCCCTAAGTTCCTTCCTGGTCACCCTCTCCAAGCATTCTCTGGAACCCCTGGAGAGCTTTTTTGATCACCTGTCTAATGAGGATAATAACATGGTCTTTCTCACCTGATGACTCCATAATTAGGGTCGTTGATTGTTTAGACCTCTTGCATAATAAGGTCATTGGCTCATTTTATAGGAGGTCAGTTTTCTCAGAGTCCAAAGTGCTTTCTAAGGCACTGCCTGTTCCTTCATTGCACTTTAAAAGTCGGAGTCAGGACTAGAACAAGGTATAATGTGCAAGGTGTTTGCCTTGCACATGATCTGACCAGGTTCTATCTTCTGGCATCCCATATGGTCCCCTAAGCCCACCAGGATATGATCCGTGAGCACAGAGCTGAGAGAAAAAAACTGGAACACCACCAGGTATGACCCCAAAATGAAAACAAAAAAAATGAAATCAGAGTAATTAAAATCCTAGCCAAAATCCCTGCCCTAGCTCTATCTTAGCTCTTTTCATTGAAGTCTACTAAAATTACCGGTACAACTTGGTCTCTGCATGGATTATGAAGGCCCATTTCTCTACAGCTATACTAGGTCTTGTGTGGGTTTTTATGTACTAGCAGAAAACAGTCCATTGCTATGCAAACTCTAATAGGAAAGCTGACTTACTTCCATGCAGCCAGGAGCTAGACACAGCATCATTGGATTCTGGACAGCTGCTCAGTCCTAGTGGACCATCAGTCTGGGGTTATCTCTCTGTACCCCTGGGAGAGGAAGACCATCATCCTCTTCCATCTGTTCTTCTAAGAAAACTTGGTTCTGGAGGATGATGACCAACAGCCCCCACAAGCTTAGCAGGAACTCCACAAATGCCTGTTGATGAACAGGCTTCATTAGTTAATCCATCTGCAGGCTCTAAACACCCACCAGGGATTTGAATTCCACAGCAATGGGGGCAGCAGCTGTCGCTCAGCACCTGCCACAGGGGAACTGGCCTGATTTCAGAAAGGGTCCAATGAGGCCAAAGAAGAGATTTCCCTGGGTGTCAGGGTGACTGCTGGGTTGGAGGGGGGAAGGTGTAGAAAGAGGAACCAGAGGGAGAAAGAAGGAGAGAAAGAAAGAGAATTGCAAGTAACCCTCCACAAAAATGGGAAGAAAGAGAAAAAAGAATCAAAAAGCAAATTTCCTAAGGAAGCCAGAGATCACTAAGGGTTTTAGCCCAAAATCTAACTTTGCCTTTCCCAAGGACATCTTCCGGTGATTTTGGCCACCAGAGGGCTCCTGTATTCCAAAAATATTATGGAAAAGTGACAAATGGCTCCAATATTTTCCACACACACGTGTAATGAGCAATTTCTGCTCAGGGAAACGAGCAATTGTTTTGGAGAGTTGGGGGGATTGGGTTCTGATTCTGACACTGTGTTTTTGTCTTATTATGAATAAGGATTAGCACGTAATTTTCATTGCTCTGGCTGCAAAAATGAAGGGACTGCCTGGAATCTTACTATAGTCTGTAACCGAAATGAGGTGTTGAAAATGGAGATGGAAGAAAAAAACCCCAGGAAGTGGACTTTGCTGTTAGATTTATAGATCATGTTTTTCTTCTTGTCCTTATTTAGTTAGAATTATGAAGATATGTGTCTTGAATGTCTTATACCACCCTGGATCTGTAAAATTCACCAGGAAAAATATGAAACAAAACAGAACATTAGGCACTTGAATTTGTTAAAAAGGCTTATGTTAATTGGCCACTCTTGTTCATTTCTAACTCTGTGACATTGATCCCACACCCCTCATCTCAGAAACTACTTGTCTCCCCTACTAAATGGAAAGGGGCTCTGATCTCACGTGCTGGATGGATGTAGAATTCAATGAGATCAACTCTTTGAAGGGAGTGAGCACTAGGTAAAAGCTTATTATTCAACCACTCCTTTTCCTCAGTCTTTCCTACAAGGGACATGGCCATTGGCAAGAGTACTAGCCTAGTTGTTGAGCTGGTACAAGCTGAGCAAGCTCTATCCAAGGAAGAAAGTGCTAAGAATGGCAGTGCATTGACTGTCAAAGCTTTCATGGGAATTCAAAGAATTCCCATATAATTTCAAAGAATTATATGAAGATTGTTGAGGCATTGTGTCAGCCCTCTCCCCTCAAGACGTTGAAATGGACTTATTTGTGGAAGTAGTTGGGGATCAAATGAAGTTTCTAGAGGATTCCATGCACTGTCCAATAAAGCTACCCTACCAGTTTCGAATGGAATACTCCACATGAAATTGCATGTTAGTTCATATTTGTGGATAATTATGGAGAAGTTGGATGAAAGCTCTAAGAAAAACTGTAGTGCCGATTCTTGTTTTGGGTGGGACAGGCTGAATTGGGGACCCTGTCCTGCCCTCCCCATAACCCCACGTCCCCCAAGGCCCACCTAAGAGTCTTCTCAATTCAAGAGTTTCTTGGATTCTTTGTCCCAGGCAAAGAGAAAAGGGGAGCACATATTTCTATCTGGTTGGTCTTCTAGGCTGGCAGTATGAACAGGTAGTCTTGAGTTCCATCCTATGCTCCTATTGCCTTTGGCCAGCTACATCTCCCTGCCCACAGAATGGCGAATATCCAGGCCTCCTTGTACAATGACTTCTGGGCCAAAAAGTAATGTTACTCATGTCAATAATGGTTGCTATAGATCCACTCTAATATTTGTGCAATGACTGGCCTATGTTTCTAACACAAGAGTGGGAGTCCAAAGAAAGGTTTAGATAGAGGTTGTGAAGAAGTAATGAACAAGGGATGAGAAAATGGTATGGGAGGTATGGGTAAAAGGTATGAGAGGAGCACAATGCTGGCTCATGGTTCAGACTTTATTAGATTGGGGGTACTTGCCTATTCTCTCCTCTGAGAATAATCATTTTTAACATACACAGGGAAGTTTGTTAAGAGACTACAGTAGGTCATTGGGAAATCCTTACTCTGCAGAAGTCTCAAGGCAAGGCTAAATTCCATTTCAACTTTTCTCTCTCAACAAGGTTTGAAGTAGGTTTCCTTATTCCCAGCTCTTGTGAGGAAAATAAATGAAAGGGAATCTAGGTGCAGAGTGTCTTTTGGGAGCAAAGCATGGAATTATGCAGACTTGGATGCAAACAAAAGCTAGATATTAAAAAATAAAAAAGAAAAAGTGGAGGTGTGGGGAGAAAGCTGGCCCACACATACACTATCCCTTGCTTACTCATGGCTCTCTACTCAGGGATTATTCCTGGTGATATTTGGGAACCATAAGTGATGCCAGAGATTGAACCTGGCTTGGCCATTTGCAAGCCAAGTACTTTACCCAACTGTACTATCTTTCAGGCCCTACAGGTCAACATTTAAACCCTGCCTAGTTTCAGGTTTCTTTATCTATAAAAGGGTGGTAATAATATCTTCAGGACTTTTGCAGCACCTAGTGGTACCCTGTGGTGTTCTGATAATTATAGGTTATTCATACTCTTGGATTTGGTACCCGCCAGGAGCTGGAAACATCCTTGTGAGGTAGGAGGTATATGCTAATATACGGAGTCTAAAGAGAAGTTGATGTGTTTGCCCTGAAGGTCTCACCAAGAAGCTGCTTGTCTGGAATTATGTAAACCAAACTATATCTGTACTCTCTGCATAGGGTTGGGTTGGGGAAGGAGAGGAGGAGGTCATGGGTGTGGACAATGGGTAATCATAGGGTATGCTGTGGTTGGTGCCTTTAAAGGGAAATAAATTGGGCCATGTATTATTGTAGCCAACAGGCAATACTATTCTTAGGGCTGGACTTGGAGTGTAAATAGGCAGACTGAAAAGGGTAAAGGTGGACTGTTGGGGCCAGAGTGATAGTACAGTGGGTAGGGTGCTTGCTTTGCGACTCAGAGCAGTCAACCCTTGGCATTTCATATTGGACCCCTAAGGACTGCTAGGAGTGATTCCTGAGTGCAAAGTCAGGAGTAATCCTTGAGCACTGCTTGGTATGGCCCCAAAACAAAACAAACAAAAAAGAAAACAAAACAAAACATAGAAGTGATCTTAAAGACGCGTATGTTGGAGCAGATAAACCCAGCTGCTCTCTTATAGCTCTCAGGCAAGCAGAAAAGATAGTCTGGGTTGGGGGCTAGAGCTATAGCACAGCAGTAGAGTATTTACCTTGCATGAGACCAACCTGGGAAGGACCTGGGTTCAATTCCCAGCATCACATATGATGTCCTGAGCCTTCAAGGGGCGATTTCTGAGCACAGAACCAGGAGTAACCCCTGAGCACCATTGGGTGTGGCCCAAAAACCAAAAAAAGGAAAAAAGGAAAAAGAAGAAAAAGAGTCTGGGATTGCACCAACTGGAAACAGCATTATTCCTAAAGGATTCCTACACAGGTATGTCAAAGATACTGGTGGGACTGATGGTGGGACATTCTGAAATAATGTATTCCATCTGCACAGAACTGACAACTGGATACCCAGGATAGCAGGAACCCACATTTCTCTGCTGGCTACAAGTGCAGGCTCTTTTGGGTTCATCATGTTTGACTGAGGAAATGGAGACTAGTCAGATAGTACAGGGGTTAAACTGCTTGCCTTGCACACAATGAATCCTTGTCTATACCTGGCATTGTAGATAGTTTCCTGAACACTCCTAGAAGTGATTTCTGAGCACTGAGCCAGGAGTAGTCCTAAGTCTTACCACCAGGTGTGGCCCGACCCTCCACCTCAAGAAAAAGAGAACAGACTCTTACCATGTACGTGTGGGTTAGTGGCAGAAATCAAAAGGAAGTGCTTTTCCACTATTGACCCTGTTCGGTGCACTGGCAGGCGAGGGTGTGCCAAACAAGCAGGACACAAAGATGACCCATCTCACTTCCATTGTTCTAGGGGGTAAAGTGAAGTCTCTTCCTCCATGGAGGGAGGCCTTGATAAAAAGCCTTTTACTCTCTAAATGTTCCTCAACTTCCCTCTCAAGAACTGAAGTGGGAGAGAATGCAAGTCATGCGTGTGATGGTCTCAGCCTCAAGAGGTTGCCTAAAATCTGTCAAGTTCAAAGACTTCCAGACCTTTAAAGTCATGCCCATTGGGATGAGTTTAACTTTGTCCCATGACCCAGCACGTGCACACTGACACCAGCCTATCAACATACATTATAGGACCCAGGTTTGCTGCACTCATGGCCTTGGATATTTTCTCTCCCATTCTACTCTCTACCATAATGGCAGTCCCAGCCTGAGGTTTACTGTCAAGTGGAAGTCTAAATTACTTCCGATGTCACAGATCGCTCCCACTTAAAAACCTGTAACTAACTCTCTATGTCCTACCCAAAGTTCAAATTCTCTAACAGGACAGTTAAGACGATTTACAAGGCTCTTTATCTTCCAGATTTGGTCCTGCCATTCTCACTATGTGCCTCTACCCATATGGTACTTCATGCCTCCGTTCACAGACCTGAACCTCCTCCAATCTGCTAACTTCCTGCCTTGCTCAGGCCCTGTAAGCTCAGATATGGTTTCTCAGAATAAAACTGAAAAAAAAAAAAAAAAAGTCACTCTATCCTTCAGAAGTTACCAGGCTTTCACCTCCTTGGAAGACAATCCTGAGCTGTTCAAGCAGAAGCGAATTCTCCACAAGGTTCCCACAGTCTTGAGGAATTCTCTTTGTTCACTGCAAATGACGAAGGCCTGATCTTTATCATGATTTAAATGTCCTCTGATTTTGACTCAGAAGGAATAATTCAAAATGAAAACGCAAACTCTTGACTATTTCCCTTCTTCTTTGAATAGTTGCTGTTTTGAACTCTCTGTTTCTGTCAGTCTGTCTGTCTGATCAGTTTATTTCCCTTAGCTGAGCTGCATAAAACTCAAAACTGAAGGAAAATGGGGGAAAATAATCAGAGTAGGAAAAGAAAATGAACAGTGGCGAAGTAATCTG
>NC_064851.1:11793940-11841440 GCF_024139225.1 Suncus etruscus | reverse complement strand
CGCAATGCCTCACGCAGGGCCTGGTATTCAATGAACACTGGGTTGAATTCATTAAGAACATGTCTCTGAGAGAGCAAAGAACCACAGGTCGGTTGGTACCTAGGACTTTCAGCCGCAGTCAGAAACTGTTGTGACCTTGGGGCCTTCTGTTGAAAAAAAGAAAGAAGGAAAGAAAGAAGGAAAGAAAGAAAGAAAGAATGAATGAAAGAAAGAAAGAAAGAAAGAAAGAAGGAAGGAAGGAAGGAAGGAAGGAAGGAAGGAAGGAAGGAAGGAAGGAAAGAAACAAAGAAAGAAAGAAGAAAAGAAAGAAAGAAGGAAGGAAGGAAGAAAGAAAGAAAAAAGGAAGGAAGGAAGAGAGAGAAAGAGAAAGAAAGAAAGAAAGAAAGAAAGAAGAAAGAAAGAAAAAGAAAGGAAGAAAGAAAGAAAGAAAGAAAGAAAGAAGAAGAAAGAAAGAAAGAAGGAAGAAGAAAGAAAGAAAGAAAGAAAGAAAGAAAGAAAGAAAGAAAGAGAAAGAAAGAAAGAAAGAAAGAAAGAAAGAAAGAAAGAAAGAAAGAAAGAAAGAAAGAAAGAAAGAAAGAAAGAAAGAGAAAGGAGTGACATAGGGAGGAAGGAAGAAGGAAGGAGGGAGGCAGAAGGAAGGAGGGAGAAAGAAGGAAGGAAGGAAAAAAGAACCCCAGTTGTTGCTTGGTATGCTTAGAAGACTAGTTCACTTCACCCCAGAATCAAGCCCAGCTCCCCCAGCTTCCTGTAGCTCCTGACAGCCCTTGGTTTCAAGAGACTAGGCAGGAGCCTGTGAATGAAGCAACCATTCCTCCCCCCTGGGAGCCTCTCTGCGCATGTGGAGGAGAAAGCTGGGCAGGCATGACCCCTTATCTAGAAACTACAGCTCTTGTTCAGTGATCTGAGGGCCCGACACTGCCCTATTACCCACACTCGGTGTAGATAAGCAGCTTGGTGTGGCTCAGGCCTGGCAGCTGTAAGAAAGCAGGGTATCGGAGAGTTTATCTCTGCTCCATCCCCTGGTTCATAAAGCAATTAACAACCTGGCCCTTCCCAGTTCCCATTCATTCTTTCTTCCCTTTTATTCATTCACCAGATTGGGGTGTTCCCTGGGGGCAAGACTCCTACCATAAGCCTGTGTCAGCCCCAATGCACTGCTGGCTCAGTCAGAGCACCAGGGAGGCTGTGGAAGGAGGGAACCAACCTGGTCAAGGGAGGCCTAGTCCCAGGCAGTGGCCCCTGAGAAACAGGGATGAAACCCAGACCCTTGCTTTCAGGGCTGGAGCTAGCACAGGGATGGTGCTTCTTCCAGAAACCACCTGCTCAGTGATTTGATTTTGTGGGGGCGGATAGGGGTTGGGCTACTTTCCTAGCAATACTTAGTCAATAAGGCCTGAAGGTTCGATGCATGGGGCCTGGTGATGGGGTATGCTCAGGCCCCAACCTGCTGAAGGCCTTTAGCTCCAGACCCCGTAGTGTTAGACACACACTGGTATGTGTCTCTAGGGTGGAACTCAGGGCCTTGGGCATATAAGGCATCAGCCCACTGAGCTATCTTCCTGATTTTAGTTATTATTTTTCCAGGAAGGTTGGTAGGGGACACTCCCAGTGGTGTTTATGAGACTGTGTGATGCCCAGGATTACGTAAGGGGTTCCGACAGTCAAAACATAAGCTGTAGCCTTTTGAATCATCTCCCCATTTCTCTGATGAGAGACTCAAGGCCTTGGGGCCCCAGCTCTTACAAGCCTTTGGTTTCTTGGCTTGGTCCATCCTTCCCCTTCTTGGGAAGTGGGATACCCATAGCCCAGCTCAGGGTATCTGTGCTCAGCAACAGGTAACGTGAATTACCCATGGGAGAGACAGGTATTGTGCTCAGCAGACAGATCCTGTTAGAGGACAGTTTATATCCTTCTCTTAATCTCTAGTGTGGTGCCCTTGATTAAGAATTTTTTTAAAAAAATTAATGTATTGTAGCACTGTGTCTACAAAGTTGTTCATAATTCAGTATTTTTTAATCCCATTTACAAAGTGGTTCATGAATGAGTTTTAGTCGTAGTGTCCAACACCCTTCACCAGTGCAATTTTCCTACAGTCTCCAGTTTTCTTCCCGCCTCCCCATTCTCTCTCTCTCTCTCTCTCTCTCTCTCTCTCTCTCTCTCTCTCTCTCTCTCTCTCTCTCTCTCTCTCTCTCTCTCTTCATTTCCTTTTTTTCCCTTTTAGACACTGTGGTTTGCAATATTGTTATTAAAGAGATCATGCATGTCACTTTTTTTTTTTGCTTTTTGGTCCACATCCGGTGACGTTTAGGGGTTACTCCTGGCTCTGTGCTCAGAAATTGCTCCTGGCTTAGGGGATCATATGGGACACCGGGAGCTCGAACTGCGGTTCGTCCTAGATAAGTGTTTGCAAGGCACATGCCCTACCGTTTGCACCATCATTCTGACCCCTATGCATATCACTATCTTTTCTCAGCACCCCATTACTATTCAGAGTCATTTTTTCCAACTATCATTGTAAGACTTATTTTGAGGAGCTTGAGAGATAGACCAGCAGGTAAGGCATCTTCAATCCCAGCACTATCTAGGATCCCCTCAGTCCCACTAGTAATGATTCCTGAGCATAGGCCCCGTAGTAAGTCCTAAGCATTGCCAGGAGTGGCCCAACTGTCACCCTCTCTCTCTCCAACCTGCCCCCCACTCCATTTTAATTGTTTTTGGTTTTTGGGTCACACCCAATGGCACTCAGGGGTTACTCCTGGCTCTACACTCAGAAATCATTCCTGGCAGGCTCGGGAGACCATATGGAATGCCGGGAATTGAATCCAGGTCTGGGTTGGACTTGTGCAAGGCAAATACCTTATCACTCTACTATCACTCCAGCCTAACTCCATTTTTTAATTTGAGTCTCAGTTGCTTAATTCACAAATAGGACAATAAACATTTATGCAGATTTGCTGGGCTGTTTACATGTGTTTCCATCTTCCAGCAAACCCACTGAGCCACAGGCAAGAGCAGAATTTCAGTCCTGGAAGTTGTCATGCACTATGTCCTGGCACCAAAGTCCCCTCTCGACACTCCTGTCACCCACCTCTCATTCTCCTCTTAATATGCCCCTTGCTCCCTAGCTGGGCATTTGCTGGGATTTACCTTCCTTCCAGGAACACAAATTCTCTGTTTCTCATCGCCGCTAAGCATGTCCTGTCACTCCACCCTCCTGGGCTGCAGCCCAGAGAAATTCCCCAGTGCTGGCCCTTCTCCTTCCTGGACTCCGAGCCACAGGCCTGTGGTCAGCGGTCAGGCCCTCTGCCCCGGGCCTCCCCAGAGCTCCCCTATTCCAGGCCTCCTGCCTGCCAGCAGCCTTTCAGCCTCCACTGCCTCCTGCTGATTTCTCTCCTCCAGGCTTGCTCCCAGGGCTTCCTTTCCCCCCTTTCATCCTTGTCCTACTCACTCAGCTCCCACATCCTGCCCCAAGGCCCTCTCCTAGGTCCAAAGCTGTCTGTCTTTGGACTGTTCTCATCCAACATTCGCTTTCTCAAACACTGCATTTATGTTGAGAAGGCTCCTAGTCCCAGCCAGACAGGGCTATGCTTTGATGCCTACAGATACATATGCGATAGAAATACATATACCATATATGAGCATATATACCTATAGAGCATGCGAGCTCTCCCCTGCCAAGGGCCAAAATTTTCACTTTGATTCTTGAACTGTGTTTGGTTCAGGTTTGATTATTTCTCCCCCTTCTGGGCCAAGAGAGACTCTCTTGGGCCAGCACCTTTAGGCTATGCGGTGGGCTAGCAGATAACAGAAAGGTTTTGCCTTCTGGGCACTTCAGGAAACAGCAGTGTCACTTCCCACGCCTCTCCATCCTGCCTGGAACATCAAAGCTTCTAGCCAGCCAGCATCTGCCACCCTGCTTCTTCTCTCCCAGGCTTCAGTCATTGACTTCTAGCAATCTCTGGCCCCATTGCGAGGCTAGAGATTGGCATTGGCTCTGATCTCACCCCTGGCTAGGATGCCAGCTGAGAGAGGGACCACCTCAGGCCTGGAGTGTTAGTGTGTGTGTTTGTGTGTGTGTGTTTGTGTGTGTGTGTGTGTGTGTGTGTGTGTGTGTGTGTGTGTGTGTGTGTGTGTGTGTAGGAGGGGGGGCCAAAGAGAATGGGATCAAGAAGCTTCTGAAGTTGAGAGATACCATACATATTAAGGTGCTTGCCTTACATTCAATCAATCCTGTTAGATCCCTCATTGTGTATAGCTCCCTGAGCACTGCCAGAAGTGACTTTAAATGATGGGACACACCCATGAGGAAAAGGCCAGACCTGCATTCTCATCATGGGCAGGATGACTAGGGACTTTTTCTTACAGATGCCATTGGGTCCAGAAGCCAAGTAGAACCCAAAGAAACAATTGGCAAGAGATAAGGAGAAAGGCATTTATTGCCAGGTTTCTGGAGGGAAGACCTTGGGCTTACTTCTTACAGAGGTTTAGGGTATTGGGTCTTGATGCTTCTGACTTCAGGCAGACAGAGCCTCAGAGGAACAAAGAATCAGCTAAAGAATCAGCTTGCACAACTTTTAAAACCAACCCACACCACTGGCAAAAGTTCTCTCTTGTCCTTGCTCTGTCCTGGTAACCACAACTGAGGCATAGAGGAATGGCTGTGGGCCAGTGGAATCTGAAAGCATTTCTCTTCAGTGGGAAATAAAAAAAGTGCATCAATACTGAAAAAATAATAATAAAAAAAAGAATAACTGTTGATGAATCACTGACTTAGACAGGAATATTTTCACATCAATGATTCCTGACTTCCAAGGCTAGGGCTATCTTCTGTGAATTTCTGAGATGGCAGGGAAAGGGGTAATCTGATAGAGCATGAAAGGTGACACTGCTAGAAAATGGCTGAGGACAAAAAAAAAAAAATCAAACACCCATGACATCCAAGTGGCTTCCCTGGCACCAAGGTCAAGACAAGGTCAAGTCCAATGGCTGAGGATGTGAAGTAAATCAAGGTTAGGACAAGTTCCTGGAGGGAAAACTCATAGGTAACTTTGGAAACTGAAATTGCTCCCTAAAAGATACTCACTGTAGGGGTCAGAAGATACTACATAGGTTAGGGCACATGACTAGCATGATCTTGGCCTGAGTTTGTTTTCCAGCACCACCTGGTCTCCCCAACACTGCTGGGTATGGCCTGGGAATGTCCCTGGCATTTCAATGTCCACCTTAAGGCCCTTGCATGCACCGTGGCCCAATGGCCTAGAATGGTTGGTGTGTCCCCTGACTTCCTGAATACCCCTTGGTTATTTCTTTCCCTAACCTATGCATTCTTTTTTTTTTTTTGGTTTTTGGGCCACACCTGGCAGTGCTCAGGGGTCACTCCTGGCTGTCTGCTCAGAAATAGCTCCTGGCAGGCACGGGGGACCATATGGGACACCGGGATTTGAACCAACCACCTTTGGTCCTGGATCTGCTGCTTGTAAGGCAAACGCGGCTGTGCTATCTCTCTGGGCCCTAACCTATGCATTCTTTTTTTTTTTGTTTTTGGGCCACACCCGGCTGTCTGCTCAGAAATCGCTCCTGGCAGGCACGGGGGACCATATGGGACACCGGGATTCGAACCAACCACCTTTGGTCCTGGATCGGCTGCTTGCAAGGCAAACGCCACTGTGCTATCTCTCCGGGCCCACCTATGCATTCTTGAAGACCAGAGAGATAGTATAGCTGATTGGGTATTTGTCTTGCGTGCAGCCAACCCAGGTTTGATCTTTGACATCCAATATGGGCTTTACTTAGAACACCACCAGGAATTATTGCTTAGGACAGAGCCAGGAATAAGCCTTGGCCTTACTCCTCCAAGTGTGGCACAAAACAAAACAAAACATACTCTGTTTCTTGAAAGGTTCCAGAGGAGGAACTTTCAGAGGAAAGTTCCAGTGAGAGGTACAGGAAGAAAAAAACAAGGGGGAAAGCAGTCCTTAAAAGAACAGGATCTGAGCAGTGGGGAGTTAGGAATAGGCTGGCATCAGATCTCATGGGGTTCTGCCAGTATCTGCCTACTTTCCTAGGTGTGAGGGATCCCTGGAAAAGAATAAAATGTCACAGGGGCAGTTCCCTTGAAATAGGTCATGCTGGATCCAAGAGATGCTGCAGAGAAAAGAGCAAGGTGGTATCAAAAATGTGTAGGAACTTGGAAAAGGAAAGGAACCAGGATCCCTCAGAGAGGGGTGAGCTGGAGCAACAGAGTGAGCTAGAGAGTTAAGTCTAATGGGTAAGACACTTTCCTTGTTTGCTGCTGACCCGGATTCAATTCCTGGCACCCCATATGATCCCTTGAACTCAGTCAGGAGTGATCCCTGAGTGCAGGGTTAAGAGCATGCCCTCGGCACTATGAAATTGGGTTGAGGCTCAACCCAATTACAATACAAGCAAATGCAAGCAAACCCTCCAAGATATACCAAAACAGGGGCCGGGCGGTGGCGCTGGAGGTAAGGTGCCTGCTTTGCCTGCGCTACCTAGGACGGACCGCGGTTCGATCCCCCGGCGTCCCATATGGTCCCCCAAGAAGCCAGGAGCAACTTCTGAGCGCATAGCCAGGAGTAACCCCTGAGCGTCACAGGGTGTGGCCCAAAAACCAAAAAAAAAAAAAAAAAAAAAAAAAAAAAAAAAAAAAAAAAAAAAGATATACCAAAACAAAAATGTGTTCATGGAGGGAAGAAACCAAGGATATGGAGAAAGTGGAGAGGGGACATTGGTAATCAAGTAAGAATGACATAAAATCCCAGGTGACCCAAAGTGTCCTGTGGTGTGTTTCCTACTCTGGTCCTACCTCCCAAACGAGTGAGATCCTCCACCACCACCACCACCACCTGTCTCAAGGCCACTGCTCCTAAGACCTTTCATGAGAGGAGAGAACAATATCCTAGATGATCACAGGAGAAACACATGTAGGGGCTTGGACGTTGTATGGTTATACCTGCTGTTTATTTACAATGTTCCCTACTAGATTTAGGGGTTCCTAGAGATCTGGGTCCAGACCTTGGTGGCTAACCCAGTCCTCTGTCCCTGCTGTACAAGGGATTGTACCTCTTCTTAATATATCTTTAGTGCTGAAAAGAGTGGTAAATGGCTCTTCAAGGTCCATCCACTACATCATTAGTCCATGGTCATTTCCCCTGGATTTCTGCATTGTTGTCCTGACCCATGAGCCCTTGTAGGCATTTTATGACTGTAAGTTACTTGTCAAAAAGAAGCTTAAGGGACCAGAGTAATAGTACAGCTGGTAGGATACTTGTCTTGCATACGGCCTACCCAGGTTTGATCCCTGGCATCCCATATTGTTCCTTGTGCACTGCCAGAATGATCACTGAATTTACAGCCAAGAACAAGCTCCAAGAGACTCCAGGTATGGCCCCAAAACCCAAAACAAAACAAAACACAACATAACACAGAGTTTGAGAGATCAGAAGAACCTCTGATAATTCTCAACACGAGCCCTTTCCCTTCAGTTTCAACATAATAAAGATTCACTTCTTTTGTTCATGCATAGGGCTCAAGGTTGGTTTCTAGACTGTGGCTGGGGTGGGGGGAATGGGCACCCACATCTGCTCAGTGCCTGCTCTCAAGCAACCTTGTCAGAAGGACCTGCTAATTTCTGGATCTTGGTGTTCTCAGTGGAAAAATGGGTATAAAAAGCTTTGAGAAACCCTGTTTGCAGAAGATCATACCCAGAGCATCTCGGTGGTTGAGAAACAAAGCTCAGGGAGACTCCTCTGGGGCCTGTTGGTGCCTTCTTCTGCAACTCGAACCTGAGTCCAAGTGCTTTCTATCTCAGCCTTGAGAAATGGGTAAAGCAATTTATTTTATGGGGCAGGCAAAGAGCAACTTCCAGAGAGATTCCTTCTCTCCCATCAGCAAATCTTGGCATGGTCCCTCTCGGAAGCTGGTTCTAGGAATCTTTGTCCTGGGAATTATATGTCAAAGGCCTCTCTTCTCTAATCGTGTGTGTGTGTGTGTGTGTGTGTGTGTGTGTGTGTGTGTGTTGTGTTATGTTGTGTTTGGGTGCAGGGGAAGAGAGGAGGAGGTGGTGAAGGGCACGGACCTGTTGGAAAGCCCAGAGACACTCCCGCCCCTTGTCTTGGCTGTCGCTGCAGGCTTTGATAATGCCAGGGACTGAGATAGCTACTGAATTATCAGCCTGCCTCTCCCAGAGCTGGCGGCATGGCTTTCATCTGTCTGTGACCAAGGACAGGGACATGGGGGCCAGCACCCCAGCTGGCTAATGAGTAATTGGGAACCTTGTCTGTGTGTGGGCTTGGGACATGGGCCGGATGACCTTGAGGTGGCTGGGACAGACTTCATTCTTCCGGAACCTGGGCCAAGGCTAGAGGTGAGGGGGGATCATGTCTCCTCTGTCACCCCTTTTTTTACCCCTTCCCCCCTCTTCTAAATTTTCACATTTGAGTTATTTATAAAAATTCTTCTATAAATACCGGAACTCTCCTCCTTGATCATGTTTTGGGCAGTCTAAGGAGAGTATTTTGGAAAACTAGAGCTTCCATTTCAATCCCCAAACTTGACTCACTCTACAAACACTTCTTCTTCCTGAGGCTTCCTACCATTCCCCTTCCAGGGATGACAAGAAGGGTCAATGGGAGGTATGGACCCCACTGTTGGCAATGGTGGCGCCATCTTGGTTCTCCTTCCCTTTGAAAACAGCATTCCCTCTTCTACCAGATCCTAAAGGGGCTACCCATGCAAAGTCTGTCTGTGCATTTAGGGATGAGATCACAGACTTTTCACGTAGAGGGAGGTCTCAGTCTCCTCCTCTTCCTCATCAGATTCTGAGAGAATTTATGCCAACCTCTGTGATCCTTGCCTATAGCCATGGGCCTGAGTGATCAGTTCACTAACTCCTGGCGCCCCTAACTCTTTCTTCCCCTTCTGTACAGAGACTAAGAGCTCAGAAGTACAGCAGTAAGGCTGCAAAGACAATGCAAAGATATTAATTCCCTGTTTCAGAGCCACATGTCTGACCACTTCCACAATAGTTCCTCAGCTCTCCCCACCAGAGTGAATTCAGTAGCATGAAATCCTTGAAAAATGTTTTCTAAATGAACGAATGAATAAATTAATAAATGCATGGATAATAGGCAGCAAATATATGTGGGCATCTGTTTCACTGAGCATAAATGAGAGCAGTGATCATGGCATGTCACAGTGTGGTAGAGGCTGGACCAGCACATGTAAACCATCCCTTCCAACCAACGGTTTGGCCCTGAAACCTTTTCAAGGCTTCCCTCTTTGTGAGTCTTTGTTCTTTTCCAGAGGAGATTCCTATTTAGGAAGAAAAAAAAAAAAAAAAGACTCTGAACCCACTTCATTTCTTGGTAGCATCTGGGTTCTGTTAGATATTCCAGAAATTTCTGTGGCCTGGAGACATGGATGGATGATAGGGACAAATTAACCATCCAGCATTGGGAACATGGCTTATTTGGGCTGCTGGAAGTTTGTCAGGGATGTGGCTACCAGCTTGCTGTGTGGTCCTTATTTCACTCACCAAGTCTTAGCAAAAAGGCAGCAGTCTCTGTTCTCTCTGTGTCTTCATACAGTGAGGGGCACTGGCCTTCATGTTCCTCAGATCCATCTCCATGAATAAGATCATACATACTGAGAACTCAGAGTGAGCAGAGTTAAGATTAGGGAGAAAGGGGGCCAGAGAGATAGCACAGGGGCAGGGCGTTTGCCTTGTACGTAGCCGATCCAGGACAGACCGTGGTTCAAATCTCGACATCCCATATGGTTCCCCATGTTTGCCAGAGCGACTTCTGAGTGCAGAGTCAGGAGTGACCCCTGAGCTTTGCTGGGTGTGACCCAAAAAATAACAAAAAACAAAAAGGGCGGAAGGAGAGAAATGAACTTGACAAGCCACCTCCAGGTAGTGAGGAGTAGAGAAGACATTTATTACTGTCCTATCTCTAGAGTATCTTTTTGTTGGTTTATTTGGGGTGCCACATCCACTTGTGCTGAGGGCTTACTCCTGGCTCTGTGACCAGGAATCACTCCTGGTGAGGCTTGGGGGGGGGGGGCCTCCGTTGTGACAGGGATCAAACCCGGGTTGACCACATGCAAAGCAAATGCCCTATCTATAGTACCATTGTTCTGGTCTTTTTAGAGTATCTTTTTTCATTTTCTGAACAAAAATTCTGTCTCCTAGGGGACACCACTGGATCTTGCGACACAAAGAAGTGTCAAAACAGCTGTAAATTCACTTATTGTGGCGTCTATTTCCGCAGCCCCCACGGCACGACAGCTGCCCCTTCGGGAAAATTCTGACAGGTCTCATCCGAATGTCCCATTCTGCATCTGGGCTTTTGTTTGCTTTGCTAGGGAGGCAGAACTTTGAGAGGACAGATCCTGTAAGAGGGTCCAGAAAGGCCTGGTCCCTAGCTCTGGAGCTCAGCACAGCTGCAAGGAGCTGGCTGGAGCTCAAACTCTACTTCCTCCAGGAAGCCTTCTGGGATTATCCCCTCCGGATGCTCTCATTCCAGATCTGATGGGGGCTTTCTTGGAACACTTCCTATTCTGTCTCTCTTCTTCCCATACTTTGTTGCATACTTCTGTTTGCTGTTACTCGTCTGGGAGCTGTTAGCAGGAAAGATGTCAGTGGAATTTTCTCAGGTCAATGGAGTTCCTTTCACTGCACCAGTCCTGCCGAGGCATTGTTGAAATACTTCTGGGCTCAGAAAAAGAGATACCAGGCAGGTTCTGGCCTTTCCTCCTCTTTCCGTTAATCTCTGTATTCCTTCCCCCCTGTGTGCCTTCCACAGTTGGAACAGATACCAGGAGCAAGAAGGCAAAGGTTCAAACACCTCAAATCCCTCTTTTGGCTGTGAGAGACTCTGCTAAGCCCCCAGGGAGGGAAGTCAGGAAATCAAAGCCTTGTCGGATCTCTTCACCCAACAAAATCATGGACGTGCTAATCCTCAGGGGCCCTGTTTCTGATTCGGGGGGCCTGGCCTCTGTTCCAGCTGCTGCTGCTGCCTTGCCCTGTGAAATTCCAGCATAAGTACGTCCTTTTGGGACTTCAGTGAGTAAGACCCTTCTTTCTTTTTTTTATTTAAATTAAAAAAAATTTTTTTAATTTTACTTAGGGGTTACTCCTGGCTCTGCATTCAGGAATCATTTCTGGTGGCTCAGGGACCATATGGGACACTGCAGATCAAACCCAGGTTGGCCGCGTGCTAAGGCAAGCATTTTACCTGCTGTGTTGTAACTCTGGGCCCCAAACTCTTATTTCTGAACATTACCTCTAGCCAGGTAACTACCATCAAAGGTTCTAGAAGGAAATATCTAGGTTCACTTCCCCCGCCTCCTATCACCCAGAAATTCCAGCAAGTGGCTTAACCTCTCTGTGTTTCAGCACATGAGAAAAATAATGGACACTCCTTCAGAGAATAAGAGAGTGATAGGACTCAGTATCATATATGGAGAGCTGGTAGAACAGAGCTGGAATTCTTGCCGTTTCAGACCCTCTTCATCACTGAAATAAAGACCAGCTTCTCCACTAGTTCCCCACACAGTAATTCTAGCTGGCCCATCACTAGAGGCAAAGGGCCCCGGAAATCCATCTTTCAACACAGCACCCTGTGACCTTTCTCTTCAGTGACCCCTGGCCCAGACTGGGTGCCAAGGTCAGCCCGAGGAAAAAGCTGGCTGTATTGCACTTAGGTATGCCTGACCCAGGGTCAACCTAGACAAACACCTGCTTTCCGGTGAGAGAAGGTGATAACATTCCTGAGGCTTGAGTGGGCTCTGCTATGCGCTGGCAGCCGTCCATGCGGCTTCATGCTTCAAACCATTCATCAGCGGCCGCCACTCGTCCCGCCAGCTTCCCACGCTTCCTACCTTGGTTCAAAGCTGTGCTTTAGGGGGCTTTGTGGCAGAGCTCTCATCTCTGGGCTGGGGGCACTGATTCTAACAGTGATGACCTATCTACTCCCTTGGGAAAGTGGACTTGAATCTTGGGGCAGGGTGGGTCAGAGTTTAGGGCCAGATGTAAAATGCTCTTACTGGATGGGGGAGTAGAGAAGTTGGGATCATGAGAAAATTCTGGGGGGGGGGGTGCTCTTGGTTCTGTGCTCAGGGACCATTCCTGGCAGTGCTTGAGGGACAAAGCGGCATTGGAAATCAAACTCAGGTCAACTACATGTAAGGCAAGTGCCTTACTGTATACTATCTCTCCAAACCCCCAAATTCCTCTTTTAGACTGTGTAGTCTGGGGTTGGAAAAATAACGTAATGGGTAAGGCTTTTGGCCTGTATATGGCCCACTTGGTTTCAATCCCAACACTGCATATGGTCTCCTGAACCTTGCCAGGAAATAATGCCTGAACATAGCCGGGAGTAAGCCTGAGCACTGGCTAGATGTGTGAAAAAAACTAAATGATGATGATGATGATGATGACAATGATGATTATAAGATGATGATAATAATAATAGGAGGAGGAGAAAAAGAAGAGGAGGAGAAGGAGAAAGAGGAGAAGGAGGAGGAGGAAGAGAAGGAGGAGGAGAAGAGGAAGAAGAAGAGGAGGAGGAGAAGGAGAAGAAGGAAGAGGAGAAAGGAAGGAGAGAAGAAGATGAAGAAGAAAGAAGAAGAAGAAAGAAGAAGGAGGAGAAGGAGGAGAAGGAGGAGGAGGAGAAGAAAAAGAAGAAGAAAGAAGGAGGAGGAGGAGGAGGAGGAGAAGAAGAAGAAGAAGAAGAAGAAGAAGAAGAAGAAGAAGAAGAAGAAGAAGAAGAAGAAGAAAAAGAAGAAAAAAGAAGAAAAAGAAGAAGACAGTATGGGGTTTTGACTGGCTAAATAGTGCTTGCCTTACATGTGGTCAGTCTGGGGTTTGCTCCTCTGCACCACATGTGGTCTCTTCAGTACCATCAGGAATGATCCCTGAGTACAGACCTGGGGGTAAAACTGAAGCATCATTTAACATGCCCCCCCAAAACTGAAGCCTCATTTAGCATCATTTAAACACAAACCAAAACAAAAATTTATAAAAATATATGTGCCAGGGCCAGATAATACAGTAAGGTTTCGCCTTGCATATGGCTGATTTGGGTCTAATCCTTGGCACCTATATGGTTCCCAGAGCCCACCAGAAGTAATCCCTGAGCACTACCAGGTTTGGCTCAAAATAAAACATACAAAAGTTTGAAAGAAAGAAGGAAAGAGAGTGAGAGAGTGCAGAGAGAGAAAGAGGAGAGGAAGAAAGGGAGGAAAGGGGAGAGAAGAGAAGAGATATAGACAGAGACCAACAACTGGTGAGATTCTCGAGAGCTAGAGTACAGGCTTTACATACAGGAGGTCTGGGTTCTACCCTTAGCACCACATGGTCTCTTGAACACCTTTGGGGGCCACTTTTGAGCACATTCATAATGGTCTCCCAAAACAACAAAATGAAGAACTGAATCTTGGACCTGTTGATATGATCTGGGTGTCCATCTGACTATTGGCAGGCTTGAGTTAATGACTACTGCTGAGTTGGGCTGTTCCAGGGAGTGTTTCACTGGGCTATTTCACAGGCCTAGGGATGTTTGATATGCAAGTTCCAGCCCTAGGCTGGCCTCTTCCTTCTAGGGGTCCTTCCTTTCCAAACTAGGTGTGTGTGTGTGCGGGTGTGTGTGTGTGTGTGTGTGTGTGTGTGTGTGTGTGTGTGTGTGTGTGTGTGTAGGGGGGGTAAGGTGACATAGGAACAGGCCCAGTTTAGATCAGGATCCCTACAATTTCTATTGCTTGGGAGCCTTGAACACCCTGGAATCTGTGTGTCTCACCCGGGAGCCTGACACAGAGTGCACCCAGCTCCAGATCATCTTTGGACTTGTGATTGGAAAGCCTCCCAGGAGTGAATCACCACGAACATCCAAGTGGGAGGAATGCTTCTGGATGGAGCGAGCAACTTGGGAGGAAGGGTGGTCCTTCTACATTCCTGAAATCGCATCAGGCTGTCAGGATCTAAGCTATGACTTGTGGGACTGGGCCTACCCCAAAGGATAGGAGGAGGCTCCATGGCTGAAATCTGGGGCCAGCACTGTGGCTCCGAAGTGATGGGAGCTTCCCTGTGTGACCAGTGAGCAGTGTTCTCCCCTCTCCAAAATATTCTTTCTTTCTTTTAATTGGGGTGACTGACTCTAGGAGTGCTTAGGACTTAACTCCTAGCTCTGTGCTCAGGGATCACTCCTGGTGGGGATTGGGGAACCATATACAGTGCCAGGAATTGAACCAAGCCTGGCCATGTGAAAGGCAAGTGCCTTATTCTTTTTCCATTTTTGCTGCTAGACTTTTCTTTATGCCTTCCAGATCAGTAGTTCTCAGATATGAATTATGTCCTTTATGGTAAAAGCAAATGACATCACTTGCTCTAGTTCTGATTTTTCCCAATGATATCTGCTAGGGAGACTATAATAATGAAGTTTTGGGTTCTAAAGGGGCCAGAGAGATAGTTCAATGGCCTGGAGAACACGCTCAGCATGCAGGAGGCAGAGTTTTCTTTATTAGTCCTCCCAAGGACTTTTGGGAATGACATTCCTCCCTAGCATAGTCAGGAGTATCCCCCCAAAAAACATGGAGTATAACCCTAAGAACAAAACAAACAAAATACTAAAATTGAGGGCTTGAGTGATAGTACAAAAGGTAAGATGCTTGCCTTGCTTGCAGCCAATCTGGGTTCTATCTCCTGGTATCCTATATGGTCCCTTGAATTCCACTAGGAGTGATTCCTAAGTGTAGAACCAGCAGTAGTCCCTGAGCATTACCAGGTATGGTCTCCCAAAAACACACATAAAAATTTGAGGTGGAAACTAAGAGACAACTTTTTACTTCAAAGAAGTGAAAAAGAGGGGTTGAAGCGGTGGTGCAAGGGATAAGGTGTCTGCCTTGCCGACACTAGCCTAGGTCAGACAGCAAGCGGTTCGATCCCCCTAGCGGTGTCCCATATGGCCCCCCAAGCCAGGAGCAATTTCTGAGTACATAGCCAGGAGTAACCCCTGAGAATCACTGGGTGTGGTCCCAAAACAAGCAAAAACAAAAACAAAGAAGTGAACAGAAACAAAGCCTGAGAGATAGGTCAAAGAACCAAGCTCCTACTTTACAGATGAGAGGTCTGGGTTAGATCCCTAGTATCACACAGTCCCATAAATACCGCAGAGAGTGACTTCTGAGCAGTGTAAGGACTAGCTCCTAAGCACTATTAATTATGTCCCCAAAGCTAAAACTGAACAAAATAGGAGTCTTCAAATTCCCTCTACTTGGAGACAAAGATAAAAGGGCAAGGAAGGAGGTAGCTCAGAGGTTAAACATTTAACTGCAAGTGTGAGACCCTGAGTTTGGTTCCCAGTTCTGGCAAAAAGAAAAAAAAAAAACCAGTAAATCAACATTCTAATTTTATTTTGTTTTATTTTCTTGGGTCACACCCAGGGCTTATTCTTGGCTCTGTGCCCAGGGATCACTCTTGGTGGTGAGCAAGGAACCACATGTAATGCCAGGAAGGGAATCTGGGTCAGCTGTATGTAAGTACAGTGAGAACTGCACTATTTCTCCGACCCACTATTTTAATTTTCAAGATTCAGTAACACCAGAATCTATAAAGCAATTAGGTCTGCATAGGGCAAGATGAGGCAGAGACCCAGGACAACTGTCCTGGTCCATCAGATCTGGCATTGCTGATTTGGGGTGGGGATTTATCTGGAAAATTTCGTCAGCTGTCAGACTCATTTTCTTTGCTTACTCAATGATTCATTTCTGTCAACATTTTTATAAAACCTCCAGCTATTCATTATGTTCGAAGATTGTGATGATGGTTTACTGTTCTAGTATGCCCATACTAAGAAGCATGAAAAGGATTTGTTTTTCCCTCTTCCTCCTCTTTCTCCATATTCCTCCTCCTCCTTTAATAAATCCATTGGAATAAATTAATTGGGGCCTTTTACAGAGAAAATGCAATCACTTTTTCCATCAGATATCAAGTGTTAGCAAATTCTTTTTGTCCATGGAATGCTACAACAACTCAGCAAAGTTGGCTCTGTTGGTTTAAGGTACACAGGGAGGGAAATGATTCATGGAGAGGCTGGAAAGAAAAGACCAGAAAGGAAACCCGGGAAAAGTGCAGAGTCAGTGAAGAAGGGACAGGATTTAAAAACAACCTTTACTGGTGTCCATTTCCACATTTAGTCTTTGCTCTTGGGTTAGAGAGTTTAGTTAAAGATCCAGAATGAAGACAGTGTATGCTGGAGACTAGGGTTCAATGCTGCCACAATAAGGTTCCCCAACTCCAGAGGTAGCACCTGAGCTTGGTCCCCAAATAAACAGCAGTTGTACCACCAACAAGTTCCTTATTGTTACTTCTTTTCTAAAATTTTATCTTTTAAACTTAGGATTTTTTTTTTTTTGTTTTTTCTGGGCCACACCCGTTTCATGCTCAGGGGTTACTCCTGGTTAAGCGCTCAGAAATTGCCCCTGGCTTGGGGGGACCATATGGGACACTGGGGGATCGAACCATGGTCCTTCCTTGGCTAGCGCTTGCAAGGCAGACACCTTACCTCTAGCGCCACCTCACCGGCCCCAAACTTAGGATTCTTAAGGAAAGTCTGATTCTTCTTTCAACTGGAGACATACACATACAGAGAGGACTAAGTAACTTATCTAGCCTGGAAGAAGGGAGAGCATGTTTTGGGCCATGCTGAGCAATGCTCAGGACACAATGCTCCTGTCTCTGTACTCAGGGATTATTCCTGGCATAGTATAGGAGACTTTATGTGGTGCTAGGGATAGAACCAGTGTCAATATAAGCAAGGCAAGTGCTTTAACTCTAGTACTATATCTCTGACCTTAAGTAACTTAATAAGGCACAAGAAGAACACAATTCAGGCTTTCTAAAAGCTGCCAGCATGGGTCTTCCTCCTGACTCTGGCCCCTTTTACTTACAACTAAAACAGACACTTAGCGGTGGTGGGAGACCATGTTTCACAGCAGGTCAATGGCCTAGTCCACCAGATGCTGGGTTGGGACTATTCTTGAGGACTCAGAAGCTCTGTTTGATATAGCTGCATGGGAAGCAGCATCTTGCAGCCAGACTGTCCTCTCTCCCCATGTGTCACTCCTAGGACTGTGGACTGTAAGTAGGTCCCCGGCACACTTCTTATTTTCAGGAACTCTGGTATATGGGGATTCCTCTCACATATTGTAAAGATTCTATCCTCACTGGGTTCCTAACATTTCCACTCCTCAATTCCCTATGATAGGAATATTCCAAGGGGAGTGTAAGACAGAATTTAGGACAATATGGTGAGAAAGGGGAAAGTCAACCATGCTTGGGATGAAGGTTCTTTAAAAAGAAAATGGAGAGAGGAGAACTTCATTTATAGTATAGATGATACCTCAAACTTCCCTCCCCTCTAGATATCTATATGTATATTATAGGGGTAGGATCAGACTCCAACATACAGTGGCTTATTTGGGGAGAAGAGCATGAAACAGAAATTGAGGGAGCAGAAAGGCTTTAGATTTGAAGAGGGGAAAGTTTATTGTTAGGAAGAGGAGATTTTTATGCATAGGAAGAGGAAGAGGAGGAGGACAAATAAGAATTTAATGGGGAGGAGATGAGGGGTAGGAGGACAGGGGTAAGAAGACACAGATCAATATATAAAAAATTTAGATTAGCTAATATTAACAGTTAGATCTCTCACATTGGGCTTTCCCCATCCATAAAACCAAAGTTGGAATAAGCCAAAGTGACATCAAAATTGGGCTAGAGAGGGTCCTGGCCCCTTGAGGAAAGGAAGTTGTTCTGTGCATGACTATGAACATTGATGGAAAATTATTCCCCATGTGTATGGTGGGACCTCAGTGCTCTCATCTGTGAAAATTGAATAAGAATATTAAACTTAGGGACCAAAGAGATAGTACAAGGACTCAGGGACTTGCCTTGCATCCTGCTGACCCCAGTTTAATCCCTAACATCATATAGAAAGAAAGTGTATGCTTTGTAGAGTGGGTACTTTCAAACTCTTCTAAACACTGCCAGGGTACTCTGAGCATTGGTAGGGCTGGTCTCTCAACCAACCAGCCAACCAACCAACCAACCAACCAACCAGCCAGCCAGCCAACCAACCAAACAACCAACCAACCAACCAGCCAGCCAGCCAACCAACCAACCAATCAACCAACCAACCAACCAACCAGCCAACCAACCAATCAACCAACCAGCCAGCCAGCCAGCCAGCCAACCAACCAACCAACCAACCAACCAACTAACCAAACAACCAACCAATTTACCAACTAACAAAAGAGCATATCTAAAAACTCGAGGTGAGCATTCTACTAGTGGATACCTGGAGAACGTCTATGTACTCCTTGGAACAGGTGCCTGTGTCCCCAAAATCTGCCCCTTGCACAGTCACCTCTGTCAAAACAATGCTTTGTTCCACTGAACTCCAGATAGAATCCAGACATCTCAGCACAAGAGAGTCCATTCCTGACACATTTTGGCTTCCCCAGGATGCTCGAAATCCTTGGGATCCAAGAGGTCTCAAAGCCAGAGCCATCTCCCACCCTGCCCTATGGGAGAAGCACAGGAACCCCAGGAATGCAAACTACCCTCCTGAACGTGTTGGAGAGAAACATGAGTGGGAGGGCCTCGGAGGAAGGTCTCTCTCTCAGGGCAAGATCCATCCAGTTTGCACAGATGCACCAGCTCAGGCAAGACTCAGCCTGGGGTCTCAGAAACTCAACGCCCCATGAATAGCTATGCTTCACGTGGGCAGCTCAATGGGCACGTGCTCTCTGCTTCTCCAGCTGCATCTGCCAGGCATCGAGGGAGGATTGGCTGGCTCAAGTGTGGTGCTACTGGTCCCAAGAGGGAGGCGGCATGCCTGAGGGCAAGATGGCACAAGAAGGCCTGTTGCCGACCACGTGCGGAACCTGGAAGGTGAATGCTGGAACCCAGCGCCACCGGGCACTGATTTCTTATCTGTGGCTTTCTCTGGTTGTTTTGGCTCGAGCTTCCAAGCCTCTCCCCATCCTGGCATGGCAGCACTCAGGGGCCTGTGTAGCAATGGCCTCAGCTGTTGGCTCAGGACACCACAGGCTGGTCATCAGCTCTACTGTCTTGATTTTTCATTTGCTGTTTATCTTGAGAAAGTCACTGGATTCTCTCTGGTTGGCCTTTCTTTAGTCCCAGTTCCATTCCTGGGGTAAGAAGAGCAAAAGTGGACCCAGTAGGAGACTACCCAAGCCAATGATGGGAGGGAGAAAGAACACGTGGTTCTCTGAGATGGACAGAAAGTGATGCTGGATTGGTTACTCGTCCCAAGATTAATAATCTCCTTTTCTCTCTGAGAATAGAATCCTAAACTGGGGGCTTTTTGGCCATGGCAGAATACAATATCTATCCATCTCCAAGGGACCAGTAGGACCTTGAAGAAGTTTTGTGGGCAAGTTTTAGGAAGCATTTTAAAGGAGAAAAAATGAGTTTATTCTAGAAGATGGATGGAAAGATCTAGGAACCTTGACTGATTTAGAAAGCTCTCCTAGTTCCCCTGAATCACCCTTTTCAAACTTCTATAAGATGGGGAAATCCATTTCCACCTATTTATTTGTTTCAGCGCCAGAGATCAAATCCAGATCTTAGGAATGCAAGGCATGCATGCCACTGAGTTCCAGCCCCAACCCACATTTCCTTTTTTTTTTTTTTTTTTTACTTTTTGGCTGGAGGGCACATTCAGCATTGCTCAGGCCTTTCTCCAGGCTCTTCACTGGCTGTTATCACTCCTAGTAGTGCTCAGGGACCACCTATAGTATAGGGATTTAACCTGGGTTGGCCATGTGCAAGACATGTGCCCTACCTGCAGTACAACTGCTCTGGCCCCTATGTTCATCTTTTAAATTCCAGTAATAGTCCCACACAGCAAGAGCTAGATCCCATTCTTGCAAGGAGCCAGTACAGGAAACATCTAAGAGATATGTTAGGTGAGGGCAGGCTTTTAGATTATGTAGAAGGCAGAATTGTTCATCTTGGAAGAGGTTTTCTTTTCCTGCAACTCAAAAATGGTTCTTAGAACTTGAAGCAATGTCTCAGATAAGGATCTCTGTTTTCACTGCGTTGAAAGAAAAGAAAAGCCTTTTGGGGAAACTGGCTGCCCTAAGGGACCATTAACTTACTGGTCCCACTGAGGATGAGGAGACAGTGAGGAAGAGCCTTCCCACACAAAAATCATTAGATAGGGAAGCAGTCGAACGATCTAGAATCCTTTGTGTGGCAGACATGGCAAGAAAACTTTATACAGGGAAAGGAGAAGGGCTGGTGATGGAAGCAATCCTATGGCACCACAGTTCTTTATGCTTATTTCTTTATTTATCAATTATTATTCTCAATGTTAGATACATAGTCTCTGTCCTTCTGTACACTGAACTCGTGCAGGGAAGGGCAGTTATAGCTGGTCTGTACATATGACTTAGAAAGCCCTGGAGGTAGGATCAAATCAGATGGGACCACAGAGGAAGTTGTCTTTTTCAGGTGTATCTCAGGGCAGCTGGTATTGGAGTATTTCTTGAAGGTCTTGGCGGGGGGATATATAGGACTGGAGTGGCTACAGAATGCATTTTGGAGGGGCTGATGTCTCTCCAATGTGTAAGGTACCCCATTTGTCCAGCATACACCTAACCATTCCTGATAACCTGGACACAACAGTGGTTTCTAGAAGTCAGTATATTGTCCATAAAACGAGGGTAGTTTAGGCAACATGGTGGTTCAAAGTGGAAGGATAAACAGCCAAGCAAGTGAGATCCTGAGCTTCCGAGCTGGATATACTTAGATGGGTTTTGAGTTACATGTACATGGACTTGGCTCTTGGCTCAGTTCTGGAAGCTTCTCAGTATAGAAGACTTGAGTTCAACTTGATGGCCCAGGCAGCTGTGACCAGGACATTTGAAGCAGAACACAGGAGGAAGTTGTTGGGAAGAGTAGTGTAGACAGGGCAGGCCAATCCGGGTAGGCACTGCCTTCTTAGAGCTCCAGGGCTCTGCCACCATATCACAGGAGAAAAAAGAGGTGGTCTTAAGCTCAGTGGCATGGTAAACACCTGTAAAATCACTCCACATGTCATATCTCCAATCCCAGGTTGTTGTTGTTGTTGTTGTTGTTGTTGTTGTTGTTGTTGTTGTTCTTCTTCTTCTTCTTCTTCTTCTTCTTCTTCTTCTCCTTCTTCTCCTTCTTCTTCTTCTTCTTCTTCTTCTTCTTCTTCTTCTTCTTCTTCTTCTTCTTCTTCTTCTTCTTCTTCTTCTTCTTCTTCTTCTTCTTCTTCCTTCTCCTTCTACTCCTCCTCCTCCTTCTCTTCTCCTCCTTTTTCTCTTCTCCTTCTCCCCCATCTCCCCCCCCCCTCCTCCTTCTTCTTTTCTTCTTTTTTGGTTTTTGGGTCACACCCAGTGCCTCTCAGGGGTTGCTCCTGACTCTGTGTTTAGAAATTGCTTTTGGCAGACATGGAAGACCCTATGGGTTGCCAGGATTCTAACCACTATCTGTCCTGGGTCAGCTGCGTGCAAGGCAAACACCCTACTGCTATGCTATCTCTCCAGCTTCAATCTGGCTGTCTTCTACCTCATATCTCCACCAGCTGCCTGCCAGAACTGCCTTTTTTATTGAGTACAGAGACCAAACCCAGGTGAGGGAGTAAGAACAGAGTAAGGGCAGATAGCTCAGGCTATCCTCAGTAAGTCCCACCCAGGTTTACAAGTAAGACTATCTCTGTGTTAGGGTAAATCCCAGTTGTAAACAAACATGCAAAGAAATCAGGGATAATCTTTGTTGGGTAAAATAAGGTGTAACCTAACAAACACCAAAAGCAGGTGAAAGCAGGGAAAGAATTAAAAGGGGCTGGGTCACTGGCAGCCTGAGGGTTGCAACAGATGGTTGGCCAGTTGGGGATCTATGTGGGCCCCCAACCAGGTGAGAGTCAGCATTCTGGGCTTCTTAGGAAATTGATATGCTGCTAGCAAGAAACTTGGATTTCCAGAAGCCTAGATTTCCCCCCTTCCTATCCTCGGATGACTCAGTCTGGTACCACGATAGCTCTTCTCACAGAGGCCAGAGAGATGCCTTCATGAATTGAGTTGAGGCTTTGCATGCAAGAGACCCAGATTCGACCCCCAGTGTCTCGTGGCTCTTTTATGCCTTGAGCTGGTAATAGTCCTAGTATCCCTTCCTGGGCTTTAAATGAAGAGTCAGCGAGATTAGGACCAGAAAGATGGTGATCATAAGGAAAACAGAACTGCACCAGCTACACCTCACGAGAGAAAGGAGAGGAAAAACCTCGACAGGGCTTCATGCAGTGAAGCCAGAGTATGTGGGTCGGGATAGGAGTCAGGCACATGTGGCTGTTCTTCTTTTAGACCTTTGCCTGGAAACAGGAAGTTTGCTTGGCCCACTTTACCTGCTGGGGCCACTTGCACTCTCGCTCCCTCCAGGCTCAGGCTGCTGTTTGTGCTCTCACAGCCAGTTGCCGTGGAGACCATGACGTGAGCCCTGCAGCCTTCAGGCTGCAGGAAAGGAGCTTTATGAGGAGATGGGGCCGGTGCACAAATAAATACATTCCAAAGCAACAGGTGAGCCTCGCTCAGCCAGGTCTCTAGTTTCTGCTGAAATGTCTCTCTCTTTAAGCAAACAGTGAAAGAGAAAAAAGAAAATCTGTTCAGAAGCCAAGACTGGAACACATGTGTTCCAGGATCATCTCCCTGGCTCAGACAGGGCTGAGACAGCGAGTAAACTCTCTGTGTCTAAGGTCACCTGCATAGAACCCATCTCAGTGTCCTCCTTCCTGAGATGCACAGTCCTCCCTTCATGCACAGTGCACTGAGGAAAACAGATGTGACCTGGAAGTAGAATGATGCCTAACCTGCCTTGTTGACCCTAGGCAGAAGAGGGCTGGAAAGATATTATTTTCCTTCAATTGGGAATCATAGAGTCATCTCCTCAGGGGCTGGAGAAATAATACAGTGGGTAAGACACTGGCCTTGCACAGAACTATCCTCAATTTGATCGTTGGCATGGCATAGGGTTTGCTGAGCACTGCCAGGAGTGACTCTTGAACACAAAGTCAGGAGTAAATCCTGAGCATTGCTGGGTGTAGGCCAAAAACAAACAAACAAACAAAAAATAAAAAGCCACCACCTCAACTACAACAAATAAGAAACCCAAACAAAGCAACAACAATACAAATCATCTCATAACAGACTGCCACCTGGAAGATAAACCCCCCTCTCAGCTCCAGTCTCTGGAAGAGAGTTCAAGTGGCAAGGCAGCTCTTTGTATGATCTTTATGCTTTCAGGACCAATGTGCCTTGCTTGAAGAAGTTGGCATGTGCAAGGATCGGGTCTCTGCATGGGGCTTTCTCTATGTTATCTTGTCCTCTGGAGGAATAGAGTTTAGTTTCTGTCTATCATCATAATAAATAAAATCATTGCAGGGATTTCAAGAGCCCAAAGGTACTGATCACCTGTCTTGAGTCTTGTCTTTATGGGGCTGGAGTGGTGGCACAAGCGGTAGGGCATTTGCCTTGCATGCGCTAACTTAGGACGGAACATGGTTCGATTCCCTGGCGTCCCATATGGTCCCCCAAGCCAGGAGCTATTTCTGAGTGTGTAGCCAGAAGTACCCTCTAAGGGTCACCCATGTGGCCCCAAAAGAAAACAAAACATAAAACAAAAGCAAACAAACAAACAAAAAGTCTTGTCTCTTTCCTGGGTACATCCAAGCTGATGGATCAAATTAAATATCTGGTTGGACACTGAAAGTCAGAGCGAGTTTTGTAGGAGACTCACTTTTAGATCAGTGCCGAGCACTCCCATTGCTTGGCCGCCAGAGGCATTTGGTCATTGCTTCCTGAAGTAACCGGTGTTGACATGCTTAATCTGGGTGCAACTTTTCGTAGGTGTGTGCAGGCATGTGAACACAGATGAGTGTTTCATCCTAATATTGTTAGGGCCAGAAATGCCCTGAGAACCAATTGCTCTAGCACCTTCTTTTCCTCAGGGTGACCTTGAGGCTCCCAGAGACTCCTGAAGCCCTTGCCAAATGCACTGTCAGGACTGGACCCTGAGATCTTGGGTGCTCAGGCCACCACTTCTTCTCACATAGCTCTCTGGACTCCCACTCCCATTCCTTCCTTCTCTTGGGCAGGATTTAGTGGACAGAGCCCAAGAAACCCCAACACTCAAGTCCCAGGAAACCTTTGTAGGTTGTGTTGGCTTGTGTGCAGAACTTGGGGGCTTGGCCTGCTCCAGGAGCTGCCTACAAAGGGGCTGAGAGGCCTTGACCTTTATTTCCCTCTTTCCCTTTCCTCTGGAAAGAAATGGAGGGTTGGGGGGGTTGGGGAAGGCAAACGGTCTGTGCTTGAGCCTTAACCCAGGAACTGGCAAAGAGGCAACAGCTGCATATTCTCAAATCACTTTCATTCTCTGGGCCTCAGTTTATCTAGCTACCCACCCATCCACTCACCCCTCCATATATCCATACATCCACTAACCCATCCATCCATCCATCCATCCATCCATCCATCCATCCATCCATCCATCCATCCATCCATCCATCCATCCATCCACCCATCTAGCCACACACCCATTTACCCATCCATTCACCCATCCACCAACCCATCTACACATCCACCCATCTCTCTATCAATCATATATATGTAGGGGGCATGTTTTAAACCACAATCCCTGGTGCTCAGGTTTACTCCTAGCTGTCTTAGGAATCACTCCTGGCCACACTTAGCAGCATCATATGTGATGCTCCTAGCACCAAGCAGGGTGGACTCCATGCAAGGCAAGTGCCTTAATCCTTTTGCTAGCTCTCCAGCCCCAGAAGAAGAATATTTTAATTTCTATATTGAAAGCATCTCAGATTTGATAGGATCAAGTGTGTAAAGCCTCAACTATAGCAGGAAATCATCAAGGACTAATAATATCCCTGTAATGATTGTGCATCTCATTTTCAGTCCCTTTTTAAATTTGGTTTGGGGACCTCACCAGCAGATGCTCAGAGTTTAGTCCTGGCTTTGTGCTCAGGGATCACTGCTTGGGGCTTGGAGAACCATATGGGGTGCCAAGGATTGAACCCTCAGAATTGTACAAGGCAAGGCTCTACCCAATGCACTATATTACTCTGCCCCCCCCCCATCACCTCATACATGACAATTGTGACAAACCCATTTCACTCTGTCTAAAGAACTTCTATAAAATGATTTTTTTGGGGGGGTGGGCAAATCTGGTGATGCTCAGGGACTACTCCTGGCTGTGCACTCAGGAATTACTCCTGGAGGTGCTCAGGGACACCATAAGAGATGCCAGGGATCAAACCTCTGTTGGCCACGGTGTTTTTTGCTTTTGGCTTTTGGTTTGTTTTTTGTTAGTTTTGGGGTCACACCGGTGGCGCTCAGGGGGTTACTCCTGGCTCTGCGCTCAGAATCGCACCTGGCAGGCTCAGGGGACCATGTGGGATTCTGGGACTCAAACCACCATCCATCCTGGATCAGCTGCATGCAAGGCAAACACCCTACCGCAGCGCTATCTTCTCCAGCCCCATCCATTGGCCACATTTAAGGCAAGCTTGCTATCTGCTGTACTTTGCTCTGGCCCCTATAAAACCTCTTTACACAGAGATGGGCACTCACCACCCACAATTGTATAGACTCCACCTATATTTATGGCAGCTTCCCTCCCTCTGCTGACTTTCCCAGCTCAGAGAAGCCTATGCTTCCAAAATGGTCCTATAGTCACTTCCTTCCACCACTGTTGCTAACTCCATCCAGGGATGGGAGAGGCCTTCTTCCTTGCATGTAGGGAGGTGGTGTTTAGAGGACCAAGGTTCTGGAGTCTTCTGCAGGCTCAGGTACAGAGCAGGGTAGCTGGTGTGAATAAAGAAAATTCTGAACCCCAAACGATTCCCCACCTGCCCATCTGCAATCCAGAATATTTTTCTTTTCCTGCACTATTTCCTTTCTGCTCTGTTTGGAACATAAATTCCAAGTTCACGAGTGCTCTTTTACTCCCAATGTCTAGGGATAATTTGAGGGCATCTCTGAGTCCTCCTCTCTTCTCATACCTTGCTTGAATACTTCACACTGAACTTCTGGTCCCCTCTTTGAGAAATCTGAAGGTCTTCTGACCTTTAATCAGGGCCTTTACGCTAGATTTGGAGACCCAGTGAGCCTAAAGACCTGGCCCCACTAGCATCAAATCAATCTTCACAGAAGCTATTCTTGAGTCGAAACCTGAGTCAGTCTTTCTGAGAGAGTCACTGAGTTTCTGGACAAGACACCACTTTGAAAGGAGCCCCAAGGACAATGACGTAGAGAAGGCCCAAACCTCCCCTTTCTTGTGGGACACCCTCTTTGGCCTCCTCATTTTCTTTTGTACTTTGTTTTTATTATTTTGAATCACATTCAGCATTTACTCCTGGCTGCACTCTGGGATCATTCCTGGAAGTGCTGGGAGACCCAATGGGGTGTTCAGATTGGGATTAAACCTGAGTCGCTGTGTCAAAGCAAATGCCCTATCCACTGTAATATTGTTCTGGCCCTTTCCCTTCTACTTTTTGTTTGTTCGTTTGTTTTGGGGGGGCACACTCAGTGTTCTGGGATTACTCCTGGCTCTGCATTCAGAAATCTCTCCTGGTAGGCTCGGGGAACCTTATGGGAATGCCAGGGATCAAATCTGAGTCCATCCTGGGTTGGCCGAGGGCAAGGCAAACACCCTGCTGCTATGCTATGTCTCTCCGGTCCCTTTCCTTCTACTTTTTCTTTTTGTCTCCCTTGACCTCTCACTTGAGTCTCCACATGTCCAATGACTTGCCAGAGTGAGTTGTGGTTGTGTGTAATATGTGTATGTGGGGGATGCTGCTCCTTCCTCATTTGGATTCTACTGGGCTCCCCAAGTCTTCCCAGTTGTTGATTCGGGCCCTACCGCTACGTGTTAGAGGCACCAAGATATCCCCATGGGGACTGGCACACACCTGACAAGCTTAGTGTGAAATAACCAAGTTCCAGAAAAATTCTTTGCCCTGTCCCTGGAGCCCCTTTTTATGACTCTGAAGTAGAAGGTTTTTTATTTCTCAGAGCGTTTGAAGAAGAGGGTTCTGGGGCCGTTGTTCATCTGGAGCTGATTTGAAGGCAGTGGGTTGGGTCCAAGGGTCCCCCCCTCCCCACCAGAGGTGGGGATGTGAGACGTCCTCAGGGCGGGAACCAGTGTGGGCTAATTATTAGTCTGACTTGCTTCTCCCACCCCAGAGCAAAAGGCTTGCTCGCTCCACAGCTGCTTCTTTGTACCCTTAAATATTTGAGCAGCCTGCAATCGGGGCTCAGGGCTTGTCACTGCCTGCTCCCGCCACCCGGAAAGAGCCCAGGTCTTGTGGAGGCCACCCCTCATTAGATATGGTGCCTGCAGGAGATAAAGGGGGTCAGAGGAACTCAGGGAAGGGGAAAGGAGGCGGGGTCTTCTTTTCCCAGGAAACAATCCCTGTAGTTTCTGAATGTTATTAAGAAGGTATCAGTGTAGAATTCAAGTTCATTCCAGCGCACAGAGGGTTGGCCAAGTCTAGCCAAAGGGGGTTTTGTGGGTCAAGGACTCTGACCTCAACTGTCCATCACACAAGTCTCTCTATTGACCAATGCAGGTCATTTTGTCATGACAGAATCAGCAGGAAGAGACTGACTCCTGAGAGAAGGGATAGAGAGGTGTAGGACATGCATTGGACACACTGTATACACACACACACACACACACACACACTTTCTCTCATACACACACATACTTACTGAGACCTATTCATAGACTTACACACCAACATTTTCACACACATTCAATGCTCTCTCATACCAGGGGACTCACACACCCTCTTTCACACCAACACATTCAGTCTCATGCTCTAACACTCACCCCAACATACTTGTGCCAATATAATTACAGCATTCACTCGAAGATTCGGTTGCACACCCCCCACCCAGACTCACATACTTTTACACTCACTCCAATGCATCCACACATGCTACCATATTCTACCATAATTTCATTCACTCTTATTCACACCAAGGTATTCTCTCTCTCTCTCTCTCTCTCTCTCTCTCTCTCTCTCTCTCTCTCTCTCTCTCTCTCTCTCTCTCTCTCTCTCTCTCTCTCTCTCTCTCTCTCTCTCTCTCTCTCTCTCTCTCTCACACACACACACACACACACACACCCCCACATTCACACTTTTTATCATTTAGCAAAGGCACCATTGCCCTCTACTGGCCACTAGACCATCTTTTCCAGCAGCAGCAGCAGCAGCAGGAATCACCAGAGTTGGCCTTTGTTTCAGAACATAATTACAGTACTAAGTGCAAACTTTTTCTTTTCCCCCCCAAATAGCTGGCAAATAATGTGTATTTCATCGAGGTTAGATCAGCCATTCACTCCACAAGAAACAGACGTTAGACCATATATTCATTCCCCAAGAAGTCACTCCAGAAGGGGAGAGCGTTTTGAATGTCCCTGTTTTTAATTTGACGTTCCTGAATCGAGTTCTGTATTTATAGTTCTGAAAGAAACGTGGATTTAATGAGTACTATTTATTTCACCTTGTCCAGGTGTGGTACCCAAGTCAACCCCTCTTTCTCCAGCTCCCTGAGCAGAGCTCAGATTTACCAGTTTGCAACTTTTATTAAAGTCCAATGAGAGAGGATGCTGGGAAGATAGTACAGAAAATGGGTGCTTGCATTGCATGCAACCATATTGGGTCAATCCCTGGCACCCTATATGGTCCTCTGAGCACTGCCAAAGTGATTCCTGAGTGCAGGGTTGGGAGTAAGTCTTGAGCATCTTTGGGTGTGGCCCCCAAACAAAACACAAAAAAGTAAAACAAAGTACAGCCAGAAAACAAAACAAAACAACACTTCTTTTCTGTCAATCTGATGGATAAATTACATTAAAATCTACCAAGTTCAACCAGCACCAGCCACAACCCAGTCAATCCTTCAACACTGACACCGTGGAAAGATAAATCAATAATTTCAAATTGACCTTTGTTAATCTAAGTTTTGATCATTCCATTTGCCATTGTGTTTTAACAAAAAATCTGAAGTACATTTATTTGTGTTGGCAAGGGGCAGGTTAGAGTGGTGGGTGGGAAATTGGGGATACTGTTAGAGGGAAGGTCACACTCATGGTGAAATTGGTGTTTGAATCGTTAATGCCTGAAACAACTATATTATGAACAACTTGGTAAATAACAGTTTCAATTTAAAAAGAAAGAAAAAGAAACCTTTGGGCTGGCATAACTGTCATGAAACCATGTACTTGGAAGGCCAATCAAAATTTATGTTGATTCAAGTGAATTTTGACATGGAAAGTCCCAAGTCTTGATAGAAATTTGCTCTAACATTTCTTGCTGGCTTGCAGAAACTTCAGGTCAGGAAAATCTGTTTCTTCCATTGCCCCTTCAGGCACCTTCCTTGCTTGGGTTTCTGGGAAATCATCATAAAACAATCCTTTTCATTTTTCCTCCTTCCTTCAACTGATTTTCAGACTCTTTTGCTCATTTTGCATTTATTTCAGGCAACTTAAGTGCACATCATTCCATTCAAAGCTTCTGATCCTGGTGTTATTTTGTTGTTGTTGTTGTTGTTGTTATTGTTCTTCTTGTTGTTGTTTTCTTCTTCATCTTGAGTTATTCTTTCATGAAATCAGAACAAGTAAATATATCCTACCCATACTTTTTTGGGAGTAGAAAATGTAATTCACATGGTCCAAAATCAAGAAAAAATAAAAAAAAACTAGTGGTAAATTTTAATTACCTTGTTACCAATCTATGTTTTTGCTCTTCATGCTTTCTCTTCTGCCAAGGGTAACCACTGTTGTTAATGCACAGAGAAGTGTGTTTTCTCAGTATTTTATTGTGCAAATGCAAACACACACAAACATGCATGACTACTGTTCTTACCCTTTGAGCAAAATGGAAGCATGTGTTGTACGTTTTTGAAACTTCTATGTCACCTAACAGCAAACAGAGAAAACTTTTCATATCAATATTTGCTGCTGAGGGTCTTGTTATATCCATGTTATTATTCCTCTGTGTAATACTTTTATAGCTTATATAACCAGTGTCCTCTCTTAAGGAAATTGGTTTGCTTAGAAGACAAATTTGTTTTGAGGGGTGGGTGGGCACACACGGAGGCACTCAGAAGTTACTCCTGGCACGTAGAAATCGCTCCTGGCAGCCTCGGGGGACCATCTCGAATTCCAGGAATCAAACCCAGGTCCGTCCTGGATCAACTATGTGCAAGGCAGAAGCCCTTGCTGTGCTATCTCTCTGGCTCCTAGAAGATGAATTCTTAAGCTCAGACCAGTAAAAAGAACTTTGCTCCCTCCACACTTCGTCTTAGGCTCTTGTTGGTTACTGTTGGAAATAGAGATGCTGAAAATCTGGAGTCAGTTTACCTGCTTGATCATTCTCCCACCACCCCAGGCCATCTTCCAGGATGTTCAGCTGAGTGGCCACTGTCCACTCAAAACCCTGTGAATGCTCCTCCAGATCCAACAACGTAGAATCAAGTTCTCCACTGCCACGAACAAAACACCACCATCTCAGGACAAGATGCTCTGTGATGTGCATGAAGAAGAAAGCTTTGATTCCAGAACTGCTCTGAGAAGGGTGAATAGGGCTGTCTGGTAGGGATGGGTGTGACCACCTCCTGGTCATTCAATCTGTGTGGTGCTATGACTCTACCATGAAGGCACCAGAGAAAAGTAGCATGAATGAGACAACAGTCAACCAGAATGGGCATCCTATCTCTCCCGACACGGTTTGAAGCTCTCCAACGCTCTCACACGAGCCTCTACCTGTAAGGCTGGGACAGCGGGCTTGTTAACCACATTCCTAGCGCCACAGCGATTCTCACGGTGGTTTGCAGCCACACGGAAATTGGTGGCTTTGTGAACGACTTGAGCTGCCACCTGTATAGGGTTTTTGTAGGCTGTCTCCAGCCTGTCCCTCTCAGACAAGAGCTAAGCAAGATGACAAAGAAGGGGCGGCTACTGTAGCTATCAGGCCACTTCTGTGACTACAAAGGACAGTTTCTATGTGCCCATTACTGTGTAACAAAACACTTCAGGTCTGTCTGAATTTCCATCACAATACCACACATCAGCAATGCAGGCAGCACTGACCATGTATGAGGCACCATCTTGTTTGGGGTATGGTGGCTCTTCTCTGGACTCCATTCTAGTTGGGCCTGACCTGAGAAGTTAGACATCTGCCCAGTGCTCCCTTCTGTGTCTTGCCTTGAGGTGAATCTCTTCCATCCCAGCTCTCAACAGTGGAAGCTACCAAACCTCAAAAGATGTGGGCTGAGAAGTTCCAGAAGGTTCCTTTTGTCGAAGGCCAGCCTGGATGAGAGGAATAAATCAATGAAAGACCAGGAACAGAGATGCCTCACTTGGGTTTCACTTTGGAGAATCACTGTTTGTAAAGTCGCTTTATTATGGAAGGGGGGGTGGGTGGTTAGCAAAGTCTGTAATTCATGTGTGCGTGTGTTTGTATGTGTGTGTGCGTCTATATGTACGGCTGTGTGTATGTTTATTCTGTATGTGGGTGTCTAGCTGTCTGTGTTTATGTTTGTCTTTGTGTATGTGTGTTTATCATGTTTGCATGTACATCTGTATGTTTTATATCTGTGTGTATGTATGTTGGTTCTCTGTGTGTGCATCTACATGTGTATCTGTATTGTGTATGTTTGCCTGTGTGTTTATTCTGTATATATGTGTCTGTATAACTGTGTTTGTATGTTTGTGTGTATGTATGTGTTTATTCTGTATGTGTGTGTCTATGTGTATATATCTGTACATGCATATGGATATTGGGGATGGAAGGGTTCCTGACAGCTTCCTCTCTCCTCTGGACAACCACACCTATCAAAAGGGCCGTGCAAAGGCTGGGGATGTGCTGAATCAGGTTATATGGCAAGAGAGGAAGTGGGTTTCTTTCTCTTTTTAAGCCCTTTTGTAAATTTTAGAATTTTTTTTCCATCCCCCCTCATATCCAGTTGTGCTCTACCCCTGGCTCTGTGCTCTGTGCGTGGGAAGATCAAAGCCTAGACTCAGTCCCTTGAACCCATCTCTTTGGCCCCACCTTTAGCTGTCATGGAGGGGGAAGGTGGGTCCCACACACTTGGTTGTGGTGCCAAGGATCAATCATCTGTTTCAATGCTCACACATAGGGCTGCCATCTCATATGTGTGTAGGGTCACACACTTTCTCATGATGCTGCTCATGTGTCCATGGGTGTGGGTGTTTGCATTCTTTAGTGGCGGTGGACTCTTGCATGCTCTGGCCAGAGTTCTTTCCGGAGATTGCTGTGTGTTCAGATATGTGCTCACTCAGGCTCACACATCTTTAACTGTGATACTCAGGAGAGATCAGTATTCAGCAATAGGGCTAGAATGCCCTTAGTTAGGAATCAGAGATCACACAATCTGGAGTGTAGGCTGGTAGTGGTGGTGGTGAGTTTCCCAGACAGTAAACCAGTTGCCATAGTGCTCAGAGCCTATGGGTGGCATCAGGAATCGAACTTAGGGCCTTACACTGGCACACGAGTGATTTTAAACACTGCTCTGTCTTCTGGGTTCTATGGGATTCTCCTTAAAAAGCCAATGAGGGCCAGAGTGATCGTACAGCGGTAGGGCATTCACCCGCATCAGCCAACCCAGGATTATCCCAGGTTCTATCCCCGGCATCCCATATAGTCCCCTAAATCTGCCAGGAGTAATTTCTAAGTGAAGAGCTAGGAATAACCTCTTAGTGCCAGTGGATGTGGCCCCAAAACAAACAAAAAAATAATTTTTTTTAAAAAGCAGATGAATGGACTTTGGAAATATGGGCAAAGTAGTATAGATCTGCAGATATGTATTCTTTTATTTTACATTGGTTGATTGATTTTTGATTTGGTGACCATGTTTGGCAGTGCTCTTACTCCTAGTTCTGTGCTCAGGGATCACTCCTGGTGGGTTTCAGGGGAGATTATAGGGTGCTGCTCTCCTGAGCACCTCCAGGAAAACACCCCAAACAAAAGAAAATCAAACCAAACCACTCATGACTACATAAATGTGTGTGAGTGATCTTTCTTATATAAGAGATTGGTGATGTCTATTTTCCTAAGAGGGGATAAAGAGGACCAGGGGACCCACCAACAATTATCATCCAGCAGACCTGACAGTTTACATGCAGGACTCTGAGGATGCTGTGTTGCTCAGGCACTGCAATGCTGGCAACTATCTGGATCACCCTAATAGTGCTTGGGGAGTTCCTAGAGATACTTAGGGGACCATGTGGTGGTGGGAGCCCAATCTGGAGCGCAGCCTACACCCCAAACATCACACTGTCTCCCAGCCTGAAAGTGAAGATTTTAGAAAGCAGTAAAGGGCAGATGGTCACTAGTCTCTGTATCAGACCTAGAAACGAAGAAGAAAGAACAATGGCTGATGTCACAGGCGAGAAGCAACTAAGGAAGCAGTTAAAATTAAGGAGTTTGGGGGCTGGAGTGATGGCACAGCAGGTAGCGTGTTTGCCTTGCACTCAGCTAACCCAGGTTCGATCCCCAGCATCGAATATGGTCTTCAGAACCTGCCTGGAGTGATTTATTTTGTTTGTTTGTTTTTTAGTTTTTGGCCACACACAGTGACACTCAGAGGTTATTCCTGGCTATGCGCTCAGAAAATGCTCCTGCCTTTGGGGACCATATGGGATGCTGGGGGATCGAACCGTGATCCATCCTAGGTTAGCGGGTGCAAGGCAAACGCCCTACTGCTTATGCCACCACTCTGGCCCTCTGAAGTGATTTTTGAGTAGAGCCAGGAGTAACCCCTGAGCACCACCAAGTATGATCCTCCCAAAAAATACCAAGGGTTTTCAGGTGGGGGGGCACAGCTCCAGTGGGAGAGCACATGCCTAGCATGTGGGGGCTGCAGCAGTTGATCTCAGATCCTACATGAGTCCTTGAGCACCACTGATATACTCCCCCGCCCCCCAGCACCAAAAATGAATTCAAGGAGAGATGGTTCAAAGGATTGAAGCTCCAAGACCTAAAATCATGTGGTCCTTCTCACACAGATGGGAGCAATGCAGGAGCACAGAGGCAGGAGTAGCTCAGGCACAACTGAATGGTAACTCTGATCCCTCCAGAGAGAATCAGGACTTCTTCAGGTGTCCATCCTCTGTGACAGGCTAGGGTCACTCATGCCAGCCACCTAGTGGACACACTTCCTGACAAGCACCTGCCTTTGTGACATGGGGTTCAGACTGAAGAATGCCTTAACTCATCCATTTCCAAGCCCTCAACATCTCCTTCTTGTTCTAGTTCTCTATATCCTCACTGCCTTGAGCCTCACTTTGCCTTTTCCAGAAAGACTCAAATCTTGTCAATTCCTCAGCACGGAGAAATCCTCCCCAGCCACCCATTCCTTCTCCCACTGGAATAGTCTGGTTGAAGCTTCAAGAAGACACCCCAAATCGCCACACCCCGAGACATCCACCAGAAGGCCCCCATCTCTCAAAGAGAAAAACATGTGGAAGGAGGATCTTGGACCTCCTTTTCCCACCCAACACAGACAGTACAAAAGGGAGTCAGAGAAAAAAAGATATAAAGTGAAGAGAAATCACCCAGCTGCCTAGGAAAGTCCCACCAGAAAGGACTTAAAAGGTGGTGCCACTCCTATATTCATTGCAGCACTATTTACAATAGTCAGAATCTGGGAACAAGCCAGCATGACAATAGGTGAGTGGTTAAAGAAGCTGTGGTATATATATATATATATATATATATATATATATATATATATATATATATATATATATATATATATATACACACACAATGGAATACTATGCAGCCATGAGAAAAATGAAGTCATAAAATTCTCCTATACATGAATGGACATGGAAACTACTATGCCAAGTGAAATAATAAATCAGGGGGAGAGAAATAGACACAGAATAGTCTCACTCATCTGTGGGATTTAAGAAAAATAAAAGAGGGGACCAGAGAGAGAGCATGGAGGTAGGGCATTTGCCTTACATGCAGAAGGACGGTGGTTCAAATCCTGGCATCCTATATGGTCTCCCGAGCCTGCCAGGAGTGATTTCTGAGCATAGAGCCAGGAGTAACCCCTAAGTGCTGCTGGGTGTGACCCCAAAACCAACTAACCAACCAACCAACCAACCAACCAACCAACCAACCAACCAACCAACCAACAAAAATAATTCCCAGAGACAATAGAGATGAGGGCTGGAAGGCCCTGTCCACAGTATGAAGCTTACCATAAAGAATGGTGAGTGCAGTTAGAGAAATAACTACAGTGACAACTACCATAATGGTAGTGAGTGAGAGAAATAGATGCCTGTCTGGAATACAGGCAGGGGGTGGGGGAGGTAGGAGTGGGGGACATTGGTAAAGGGGAGTGTTCTTTTTTTTTTTATAACTGAAACCCAACTATAGACATATTTGTAATCATGGTGCTTAAATAAAGATATTATAACAAAAAGAAAGGTGGTACCAGAGGGCTGTGGGACTGGCAGGGGACAGAGGAACCTGGAGAACTTGTAGTCTTGTGAATGTGTCTCAGGCCTGCTAAGGAAGAGCAGGCACCCTCCTCACTCCTTCCAAGTAGTCTCCCCCTCCTCTTTCTCCACTTCCTCCTCTTCTTCCTCTTCCTCCTCCTTCTCCTCCAAGGCAGCAGGGCCCCATGGCAGCCTGGGCTCCAGCCATTTAGTCCTGCTCCAAATTTCACACCATGTCTAATCCAATCAGCGGCAGATTGCAAGCTCTCAGCCTACCTCCCAGGTCGAGAATTCTTGGCTGGCTCCAGCCATAGGCCCCTTTCGCCAGGCACAGCGGCTGTTCTACTCACCCATGTAAACCCAGCTACACCTCTCCCCCTGCAGCACCCTCCCTCCATGCCCCACTCTCAGCCCGCCCCCCCCCATCACCCCTTCTGGGCCCACAGAGTTAATCCTATTTGCTTGCTCTGTCAATTTAAACAGCTTTAAATATGCCTCACCAGGTCCTGGTGGCAGAACCCCGTGCTTAAAAAACAGACGCATCAAAGGGGGCTTATGGAGACAGGGCAGAGCAGGGCACAGAGGGGGGTGCCTGGGGTGTCAATTCAGAAGCCCCAAATCAAAGCTTGTTGTCAAACAACAACAGCAAAAAATAAAAGCAATCAAAGTGAATCTCTCTCACACACACACACACACACACACACACACACACACACACACACACACACACACAGCGAGTGCCCAAGTAGACATTGTCAGGGCATAGTTGAGGCCGATATGGCAGGATTGTGTGTGTGTGTGTGTGTGTGTGTGTGTGTGTGTGTGTGTGTGTGTGTGTGTAAGGATCTGGTGCAGGACCTGATTGTCTGTGATTTCAGGTTTGGGCAGGACTCTGCATTTCTTTGGAGCTCTTCTGGGTGGCAAACCTATTTTTTGTTTGTTTATTTTTGTTTTTTTTGGGGGGGAGGGCGGGCACACCCTACAGCGCTCAGGGGTTACTCCTAGCTCTGTGCTCAGAAATCATTCCTGGCTCAGGGACCATGTGGGATGCCGGGATTCAAACCATCGTCCTTCTGAATGCAAGGCAAATGACCTACCTCCATGCTATCTCCCCAGCCCAGATTTTGAGAATCAAGACAGCTTTTGGCCCTTCATTTAATTTAATTTAATTTTACTTGGGGTGAAAGGTGCCATACTCAGTTCTTAGGACTTACTCCTAGCTCTGTGCTCAGGGAGCACTCATGGTGGGCCTCAGGGGTCTGCATGTGGTTCTCTGGAATAGAATCCAGTATAGATGCATGTAAGGCTAGGGCCCCAGCCACTGTGCTATCTTTCTGGCCCCTCCATTTGGTCTTCTAAGTATTGTTTTCACATCTGCAGAGAAGGCCAGGCCCCCTGCTTCAAGATTTCTAGGAAACAACCTTGTAACCATAATAGCATTTAACTTGCCTTTTCATGGGCTCCCTTTGTGGGTGCCTTTCCTTGCTCAAACTCCAATCATCTGGGACTCTGCTTGATTTTCTCAAAGGACATGAACCGGTGTATCCTCTGAGCTGGTGCATCCTCTGAGTTGACTCTTCTATCTGGGTGGGGTGGCAATAGTAGGGGACTTACTATAGGAGTTGAGAGGCAGGACTTGGAAGGGTTTGAGGTGTGAAGACACACACACACACACACACAAACACACACAACACACACAGGCCATGTGGGGTGGAGGAAGTACCTCTGAATTCCAGGAAGGCTCAGTTGGTTTAGCTCTAGGAAGACAGGAAAGTGAGCTGAGCTGTTAGAATACAGAGTGTGTGTGTGTGTGTGTGTGTGTGTGTGTGTGTGTGTCTGAGAGAGAGAGAGAGAGAGAGAGACAGACAGACAGACAGACAGAGAGAGAGAGAGAGAGACAGACAGACAGACAGACAGAGAGAGAGAGAGGAGAGAGAGAGAGGAGAGAGGAGAGAGAGAGAGAGGGAGGGAGGGAGGGAGAGAGAGAGAGAGAGAGAGAGAGAGAGAGAGAGAGAGAGAGAGAGAGAGAGAGAGAGAGAGAGAGAGAGAGAGGGAGGAGAGAAACTAGGGCCGGATCTTGACAGAAGACCAAAGAGGGAGTCTGGGAGGCTGGTGGGAGGTGACATGCTTTTATCAAGGGAGAGTCCAAAGCCAAACCACCGAAGAGGAAGCACAGGGCCTCACGCTCTTCACCTGAAACTACTCACAAAGCACACAATGAAGCCTTCCACCCTCCTGTGGCCTCCTGGCCAGCAAAACCACTGTAAGTGAAAAGATTTAAAGAGTTAGCTGCTCCAGGGCTCTCCATGGACTCTCCTGAGGCCCAGCCCTGCTTGAAGTTTGGGGTGGATTTTCAGAGAGAGAGAAATATCAAGGATTGGCTGGAAGCTCTATGGGGATCATCAATTCACCACCCCAACTCAGGGTGAGAATAAATCTGCCCTCGCATTTCCCATCCTATGGTTTCCCATCCATATCTTCAATCAAATATAGTGTTGGGTTAGAGAAATTTTTTTCTTTTGTGCTTTTTTTTGGGCCACACCCAGTGTTGCTCAGGGGTTACTCCTAGCTATGTGCTCAGAAATCGCTCCTGGCTTGGGGGATCATATGGGACACCAGGGATGGAACCACAGTCTGTCCTAGATTAGCATGTGCAAGGCAAATGCCCTACTGCTTGTGCCACCACTTTGGCCCATAGAGAAGACTTCATTTGTTGTTTTTTGTTTTGTTTTGTTTTGTTTTTTCGGTTTTTGGTTTTTGGGTCACACCCAGCAGCGCTCAGGGGTTACTCCTGGCTCTATGCTCAGAAATCGCTCCTAGCAGGCTCGGGGAACAATATGGGATGCTGGGATTTGAACCACCGACCTTCTGCATGCAAGGCAAATGCACTACCTCCATGCTATCTCTCCGGCCCCTAGAGAAGATTTTAAAATGACTGTTCTGTTACTCCTTCCCCTCATAATGGGTTGTCTGGTCAGAATTAGTCCTTTGACTAAAGTAGGGAGACTCACAGAACAGATGGGGCCTCAATAAAGCCTTTCTTTCTTTCCTTCCACTCAGCACACAGTGACTTCTTCAAAATTTCCAGCCCTTCCACAAGTCTCTTTCTAGACTTTTCTAGGGAGATGATAGTGAGAAAAGGTCATGTTTAAACAAGTCCCTATGTATCTAAACACAGGTGGGTCGAGGAGGACCCTCCTTGTCCCTCTCTCCTTCTTGCTGTTCTTGCGTTGCTCCCCATGGAACTAAGTGCTCCCTTAGGGCCCACTTGGTGAGGGAACCTCTCTATTTCTTAGACTGAAATATAATCCACCATATTCCAGAGGGGAGTTATAACAATCCTATGTGAGTCTTGGACCTTCAGACACAAATAGAAACTCATCTGACTATAGTCACAGCCTTTATGAATAATTTTGTTTAAAAGGCAAAGAAAGGCCAGAGCAATAGCACAGTGGTAGGGCATTTGCCTTGCAAGGGGCTAACCCCAGAGTCCCATATGATCCCCGAGCCAGGAGCAATTTCTGAGTGCATAACCAGGAGTAATCCCTGAGTGTCACTGGGTGTGGCCCCAAAAACAAAAACAAAAAAATAAATAAAAGGCAAGGAAAGAAGCCTGATAATTTAGTATAGTAGGAGGCCAGACATATAGAATAGTTGGCTTTCGGTCCGCAGCATCCCATATGGTCCCCTGAGCCTGCCAGGAGTTATATCTGAGTGCAGAGTCAGGAGTAATCCCTGAATGCCACTGGGTGTGCTCCTAAATAAGAGATAGTATAGTGCATAAGGTGTTTGCCTTGCATGCAGTTGGCCCTGGTTCAATAGCTGGCACCATATATAGTCTTCTAAGCACAGATCCAGGAAGAGTCCCTGAGCACCATTATGTATGACCCAACCACTGCCATTCTCCTCCAAAAAAAGGAAAAGAAAAAAAGTTAGTCAACATATTGCAGAGAGCCTAGTTTTTGTGCCTCTCCTCTCACTTGATGTAATTTTGCTCCTTTTGAGGTTTTGTTTTGTTGGAGGGGACACACCTGGCAGTGCTCAGGGTTTACTTTCAACTCTATTCTCAAGGATCACTTCTTGGGGACCTCTGGGGCCCAGGATGCTAGGGATGCTATGGGGGTGCGAGGGATGAGCTTGGACAAGTCATGTGAAGTGCAAGTTCTCTGCCTGCTATGCTGTCACCCTGGACTGATTTTGCTCTTTTGCTCTCCAGAAAACATTCTTTGCTTTTTCTCTTCTCCCTCCCCTCCTCCTCCTTCTCCCTTCTTCCTCTTCTTTTTCTCCTTCTCTTCCTCCTTCTCCTCTTCCTTCTCTTCCTCCTCTTCCTCCTCTTCCTCCTCTTCCTCCTCTTCCTCCTCCTCCTCCTCCTCCTCCTCCTCCTCCTCCTTCTTCTTCTTCTTCTTCTTCTTCTTCTTCTTCTTCTTCTTCTTCTTCTTCTTCTTCTTCTTCTTCTTCTTCTTCTTCTTCTTCTTCTTCTTCTTCTTCTTCCTTCATCCTGCTCCTCTCCCTCCCCTTCCCTCTTCCTCATTGTCATCCCTCTCCTCTTCCTGTGGGAAGAAATGCCCTATAAATTTTAGTGCTTCTACTTGCATGTTACAAAAGCTATTTCCATGGGCTTTTAGACCTAAACCTAAAAGTGTAGTTGCCAACTTGTTTTCCATCACTTTACTCCGATGCAATGTCTGGACCTATTTCCTTTTCTTTTTCTTTTTCTTCCTCCCTCCCTTCCTTCTTTCTTTTTTTTCTTTCTTCTCTCTTTTGGATCACACATCAGAGATTACTCCTGGCTTTGCACTCAGAAATTGCTACTGGGGGACCAGAGTGTTGGTGCAAGTGGTAGGGTATTTGCCTTGCCCATGCTAGCCTAGGGTGGACCACGGTTCAACCCCCCGGCATCCCATATGGTCCCCAGAGCCAGGAGCGATTTCTGAGCACATAGCCAGGAGTAACCCTGAGTGTCACAAGGAAAGAAAGAAGAAAGAAGAAAGAAAGAAAGAAAGAAAGAAAGAAAGAAAGAAAGAAAGAAAGAAAGAAAGAAAGAAAGAAAGAAAGAAAGAAAGAAAGAAAGGAAGGAAGGAAGGAAGGAAGGAAGGAAGGAAGGAAGGAAGGAAGGAAGGAAGGAAGGAAGGAAGGAAGAGAAAGAAAGAAAAAGAAGAAAAAGAGAAAAGAGAAGAATGAGAAAGGAAGAAAGAAAAGGAAGAAAAAAGAAAAGAAAGAAAAAGAAAGAAGAAAGAAAGAGAAGAAAGAGAGAGAAAGAGAGAAAGGAAGAAAGAAAGAGAAAGAAAAGAAAGAAGAGGCCGGAGAGATAGCATGCAGAAGGTCATAGGTTCAAATTCCGGTGTCCCATATGGTCCCCCGAGCCTGCCAGAAGCGATTTCTGAGCAGAGCCAGGAGTAACCCCTGAGCAATGCCGGGTGTGACCCCCTCCCCCCCCCCCAAAAAAAAGAAAGGAAATAAAGAAAGAAGGAAAGAAGGAAGAAAAGAAAAAATAAAATGAAATCACTACTGGATAGTCTCACTCATCTATGGGTGTTAAGAAAAATAAGACATTGTTGAAATAATGCAAAGAGATGAGGGCTAGAAGGACTGGCTCACAATATGAAGCTCACCACAAAGAGTGGTGAGTGAAGTTAGCAACTACCATGACAATATTAATGAGTGAGAGAAGTAGAATGCCTGTCTCAAATACAGGCAGAGGATGGGTGAGAAGGGAAATGGGGGCATTGGTGGTGGGAATGTTGCACTGGTGAAGGGAGGTGTTATTTTTATGACTGAAACCCAACTCCAATCATGTTTGTAATTATGGTGTTTAAATCAAGATATTATTTTTAAAAAAGTAAAATAAAATAGATGTAATGTAAATGTAATAGCCCACTTTTCTCCTTTGTAGCTATAAAATTAAAATTTCTAGAACAGTAATAGTTTATACTACTGAATTAACAAAACTTAGATTAAAATATTATGTTTAAAAAAAAAAAGAAAAAGAAATTCTCCTGGCATTGAACCTTGGGTCATCCACATGCAAAGCAAATATCCTACCCACTGTGCTACTGTTTTGATCCCCATGAGCCCATTTTCTTACCTTTTGTGGAAATTGATGCCTGATCCTTATTGATGGCTGGACATTGGTTGGTTTCTTTGTATATCTGCAAATGGACACTTATGCCCTCACAGATATTTCTTTTTTTCCTACCTTCACCCCATGATACATGATGAGATCACACCTGAGCACTCCTAACTAAGGATATGTTCTCTTGAATGACACAGAACTAGGCAATGCCTCAATACTGGTGCATAAGCTTTTGAGCAGAGATCTTTTTAATCAATAAATAGTAGCATACAGAGTATGTTCATGTCCAGAGCCATAAATAGAGGCATCTAAAACTTTTCTATGGCCACTTCTAATCTCTTATTTGCATCTAGGCTTCCTGTTGCTACTCTGCATCCATCAAGACTCTCTCTTATCCCACACACTGAATAAAAAATCCAGAATTGGTTTCTGGTGCCCGCTACCAAGACATCTACAGTAAAGTAAATTCTTCCAGGTGTGACACACACGTAAAGAAGGTGCCTAACATGATGGAAAATATTCCCCTCCATGAACTTTGTTGAGATAAACTCCTTGACTCCACCTCCATGAGAAGATTTAGATTTTCATTTTGCCAGTTACCAGGAATCTGGGTGGCTGATCCCAATGGGAGACCTTTGCCAAGGCCTTGCATACCACAGAGGGCCGCCAGACAGGCAGATAGGGCTAGAGAAGTCTGGTTCCCTTGCTTCTGCATAGGACAATTTTTGGAAACCAGTTCAGCTCCAGAAGTCAGTCCCCTAGGGTTCTGTTGATGTCAGCTTACAATTCTCCTCTATTCCTTTACTTCCCCCAGATGATGCCACTCAACACCCTATAACTCCCTCTCAGAGTTTGTGTTTTGATAAACTTACATAGACACTTCTCAGAGTGTGGATCTATGTAGGGCAGCCTTTATTAATCTCCTTTCAGTAGTTGTACCGTGGATGAGTCAAGGGGCATCATTCCCTGCGTCAACCTGGCAGTGGGCTGAGTACTTGGAATGGTGCAAGGGTAGGTTGGGTTTTGAAGTATTTTCTTTGGGGGAGTTCCCAAGTGATATTCAGAAGGTCTGGAAGTCCCATTAGTGATTCTTTACCTATTGGGCTGTTGGATTAGTTCAAGGATTTAATTATGAGCTACTTTTCAGGCCTTGCAGTGCTGATAACCAACTCCCTTGTTGGTGCTGGGGCCTCTAGGATTTTACCCAACAGTGCTTGGAAACATCTAGAACTGCACCTGGCAATGCTCAGGAGACCTGTGTGGCAGAGTGGAATCTAGGTTGGGCACATGTTAGGTTCACACACTAATGTATAATTTTAGGTCCCTTAAGATATTCTTAAGGGTCGGAAGGACAGAATGACCAAAAGGATCAATTAAGCCCATCATCTTCAGGCCCATCCTAGGTAACTAGAGGTTGTGTGAGCTTGGGGTGGCTTGGTTTTAACCTTGGCCAGAACCTTGGCCAGATGCATGGCCAGCTGTTTAGTTCCTCTTGGTTCTTCTGTCTTTCTCACAGCTGCCTGTTTAACCAACGTCTCAACTCACAGCAATCAACTTCTAGCTGACATGAATTTTATGCCTTTTGAGGATAACTCAGACTTGCTGACCAGATTGCCTGGTTTCCTTGCACAAGTCTTCTCTTCTTCTTGCTGTCATTGAGGAGCATTGGTGCCCACTATCTGCCTTATGTTCCAGGTTTACTTCTCTGGTGAAACAAGAATCTGCCTGTCAATGACCCTTACCTAGTCCCTTGGTAGCTCCCAACACGGCTTTGGGGAATGCGAGTTGGAATCTGAGTTTGAGGCATCTCTCTCTCTCTCTCTCTCTCTCTCTCTCTCTCTCTCTCTCTCTCTCTCTCTCTCTCTCTAAATATTTTTTTTATTTTAAACAGGAATGTGTATATTACCCAAGACTGAGGACTATTTGTGGAGGCAAGTGAACAAGAGGATAAGAGAAGAAATAGAGTAGGACTCAAAGTACAATTAAAAAAGAAATGCTGCCACCAAACCAGAGATGATAATTCAAATAGAACCCAGGCCTTCCTGGCTCCTACCTGACCTTCATACAACCAATGGTCCTCCTAAACCATCATAGACACAGTTCCAGGCAATTCTTCCCACAGGAACTCTGCCATGTCCTGCTGGCTTGTAATGGGTGTTTGAGAGAAGGTAGAAAGATCAAACTCAATTCACCTTGCTTTTTTGGGGGTGAGGGGAGTGGATTCACATTTGGCAGTTCTCAGGGCTTACTCATGGCTCTGTACTTAGGGATCACTCCTGGCAGAGCTTGGGGAACCCCTGTAGTGCCAGAGATTGAACCGGGGTTGGCCACATCAGGAGGCCTGTAACTATCACTATAATTATCATTCAGCTCCACATTTGTTTTCTTGTTTTCTTTTTTGTTGTTGCTTTTGTTTTGGGGCCACACTCGGTAGCGCTCAGGGGTTATTCCTGGCTCTGTGCTCAGAAATCACTCCTGGCAGGCTCAGGGGATCATATGTCATGCTGGGGGTCAAACCCAGGTCTGTCCCAGGTTGGCTGAGTGCAAGGCAAACACACTACTGCTGTGCTATAGCTCTAGCCACAGCTTTCTTGTTTTCTTGTGAGTCCCTTTCCCAGAAGGAGATAACAAAGCTCAGATATTTGCTTCTATCTTTTTATTTGAAGCCATTTGTCCAGGGTCTGCTAAGCTCTTTAGGAGGGCATCTAGGACATGTGTGGGTAGAGACAAGCTGGCAAATGCATCTCATTACCAGTTTCCAACTTAAAGATCGTGGTGTCTCCTAACTCAAAGGAAACCTAAAGTTTCACTTTCTCTGTCAGAGGAAAAATCTTAGGTCATAGAGGTAAAGGGCTTATAGAAGGTCACCCAGCCAGCTGGTGCTCAGGACACCAGTGATTCACTGAGATATATGCAGTCAGAAAAAAAGCTCAAAGGTCATTGACTAGACCCTGATGAGTTCCTCTTGGCATCTGGGGAAGCTGCTGCTGCTTCTAAGGGCAATTCAAACCTCCCCCCCCCCCCCGGGCTCTTGGGGCGTCTGGGGTGTCCTGTAGAGGCAGCTAATGTCAAAAATATGGAGAGGCTGGGGTGAATTTTCTAAGAAAAAAACAAAAAACAAAAAAACATGACTTTTTCCTGTCATTGTATGTGTGTTTCTCTGTTTGTTTGTTTATAGGATTTGGGAAATACCCAAAATAAGCTCAGGGCTTACTTTGTGTCTGAATTCAGGAATTATTCCTGGAAGTAATCTGGGGACCATATGGGATGAACCCAGATTAACTGAATGCAAGATAAATGCCCTGCCTGCTGTACTATCTCTCCCACCTGAAATATGGGTAATATTTATTTTTTTTTATTTTGGGGACACACTTGACAGTGCTTAAGGCTTACTCATGACTCTACTCTCCTGGAATCACTCCTGGCTAGGCCCAGGAAAGTCTATGGGATGACAGGAATCGAACCCAGTTGATATGCTATCACTTCAGCTTGGTCTTCCATCTTATTATCCTGCTGATGATCCTCTCATTTCTATCTGTGCAAATTATTACCTGAGAATCTGGTCCTAAGCAATAGCACAGCAGTAGGGTATTTACCTTGTATGCAGTCAACCCTGGATGGACTCTGGTTCAATGGTTCTCAGAGCCTGCCAGGAGCGATTTCTGAGTGCAGAACCAGGAGTAACCCTTGAGCACCACTGGGTGTAGTCCGAAAAGAAGAAGAAGAAGAAGAAGAAGAAGAAGAAGAAGAAGAAGAAGAAGAAGAAGAAGAAGAAGAAGAAGAAGAAGAAGAAGAAGAAGAAGAAGAAGAAGAAGAAGAAGAAGAAGAAGAAAGAAGAAGAAGAAAGAAAGAAGAAAAGAAGAAGGAGAAGGAGAAGGAGAAGAAGAAAAAGAAGAAGAAGGAGAAGAAGAAGGAGGAGGAGAAGAAGAAGAAGAAGAAGAAGAAGAAGAAGAAGAAGAAGAAAAGAAGGAGAAGAAGAAGGAGAAGAAGGAAAACAAGGAGAAGGAGGAGAAGAAGAAGAAGAAGAAGAAGAAGAAGAAGAAAGAAGAAGAAAGAAAGAAGAAAAGAAGAAGGAGAAGGAGAAGAAGAAAAAGAAGGAGAAGAAGGAGAAGAAGGAGGAGGAGAAGAAGAAGAAGAAGAAGAAGAAGAAGAAGAAGAAAAGAAGAAGAAGAAGGAGAAGAAGGAAAAGGAGAAGAAGGAGGAGGAGGAGAAGAAGAAGAAGAAGAAGAAGAAGAAGAAGAAGAAGAAGAAGAAGAAGAAGAAGAAAAGAAGAAGGAGAAGAAGAAGGAGAAGGAGAAGAAGGAAAAGAAGAAGGAGGAGGAGGAGAAGAAGAAGAAGAAGAAGAAGAAGAAGAAGAAGAAGAAGAAGAAGAAGAAGAAGAAGAAGAAGAAGAAGAAGAAGAAGAAGAAAGAAGAAAAGAAGAAGGAGAAGAAGAAGGAGAAGGAGAAGGAGAAGAAGGAAAAGGAGAAGAAGGAGGAGGAGGAGGAGAAGGAGAAGGAGAAGGAGGGAGAAGAGAGGAAAGAGGGGGGAGGAGGGGGAAGAGGAGGATCTGGCCCATGCAATCATTAGCTCTGATGTGATTTAAGGTCACAGAGAAGAGAGAAGTTGGTTCTCCAACTGGGAAGTCCAGATTTCTTTCTTTCATTTATTTGTGCTTATTCATTAATGGAGTTTATTTTAGGTCATACCCAAAAGAGCTCAGGACTTACTCCTGGTCCTGTGCTAAGGGCTCACTCCTGTCAGGGTTTGGGAACCCTGTGCAGTTCCTGGGGGTCAGACCCTGGCTTCCTGCATGCAAGATAGGAGCCTGAATTTTTGTGCCCCACTCCAGGTTTATTTTTAACCTCCCGACTCTGACTCCATGGGGTTGTTTTTCAGGGTTATGCTCCTTCAATGCTTTTACACACCCACAGCTTTATATTTTCAAGCCACAAGGAACTTCTTTTTATGTACAGCAGAGACAAGACATCCTGTCCAGTCTCCGTGGCCTCATCTCTGTCTACCTCACAGCAAACGAACTTACATCATGCCTTCCTCTCTGTCTCTGTCTCTGCCTGCATGCCTCTTTGTCTGTCTGCCTACACACACACACACACACACACACACACACACACACACACACACACACACACACACACACATTGCTCTGCCCTGAATTCATACACAACCTTGTTCCCTGAGGGACAGTTCTTTTCTTTTTCTAGAGAGTTTCAGCTTCATATCTACTCCAAGCCAGAGCCTGTTGTCCAACACTCTCTTCTCAGGAAGGGCACAGTGGCTGCCACCACTAACCACCATCGTCCAAACTCTCAGACTTTCAAGACTGGCATATGCAGTGCCAGGCTTTCCAACCAGACACTGGTCTGCCCTATCGCCACCCCCCAACCTAGGAACCCTTTTCTCTTTTCATCAATTTCCCAGAAATCCCTTTAGCATAAATTATTGCTTCCCAAAGAGGGAGAACTTTTTTGTTTTTTTTATTCAAAGGCTGGAAGGTCTTAGGGGTGACCCACCTCGGCCACAAACTTACCCTGACCTATGTCCAGCACCACACACATTACCTTCTTTGGGGTTTACTTTTGGGGTTGAGCCACACCAAGCAGTGTTCAGGGCTCACTCCTGGAGGTGCTTTGGAGACCAAATGTGGTGTCAGGGATGGAACCTGTGGTTGGCTGCATACAAAAGCAAGCGCTCCTTTACATTGGTCTAAATGCCGACCTTTTTTGAGGGAGTCACTCCCAGTGGTGCTCAGGTGTTACTTCTGGCTCTGTGCTAAGAAATCACTCCTGGCAGGCTTGGGGGACTATATG
>NC_064851.1:11781440-11788940 GCF_024139225.1 Suncus etruscus | reverse complement strand
TTTTATTTTATTTGTTTTGTTTTGTTTTGGGGGGGTCACACCTGGCAGCCCTCAGGGAATACTCCTGGCTCTACACTCAAAAATCGCTCCTGGCAGGCTCAGGGGACCATATGGGATGCCAGGATTTGAACCACTGTCCTTCTGCATACAATGCAAACACCTTACCTCCATGCTATATCTCTGGCCCCTCACAAAATACTCTTGCCAGAGTTCAAGGGACCCTCTGCAGTGCCAGGGATTGAACCAGGGTTGGTTGCTTGCAAGGCAAGTAAATTCCTCATACTCTGTACTATCTCCCCAGCATGTAATCTCTCTTTTGTCTTAAAGAAGAGGATAAAGGTAAAAACCATTCTTAATATGCGGGGTCTACTAGAAAAGATAGTGGGGGTACAAGTGGGATGTGAGACTTAGCTGCCAAGGAAGCTGATTCTTCCCTTCCTTGTGAGTTCCCTGAAACCCCACTTAATTATCAATTAATTAAAGATCCAATTAATCAGACCAGTCTATTACAGGCACCTTGTCTAATTTTCTGTGTTGCAGTGAGTTGAGAGTGGAGAGAAGACACAGAGCAAGAGGTGTGTGTGTGTGTGTGTGTGTGTGTGTGTGTGTGTGTGTTTGGGGAGGGGGCGATTTCTAGCAAACCCATCCAACCTCAAGTTCAGACAGGAACTCAGCTCAGACAAGAAGGGGACATTCTTGCGTTCCTGCAAACCTCACTTGCCTTTTGTCAGAGCTTGAGTCTCTTTGGATGGCACCAGTACCCGCCTTCTCCAAGTCTCTTCCCTGGGGCTCTATCTCACTCCCTATCTCCGGATGGCAGGTTTCAGACTGCAGTTTGCAGATGGGGATCTCAAAGGGCAGGAGACATTAGTAACAGGCTCCTCTGCTGGCTCCTCACCAAGATGCCTTTTCCTGCAAATGAGAGGAGGGGTGTGTGTGTGTGTGTGTGTGTGTGTGTGTGTGTGTGTGTGTGTGTGAACATCCAAGGTAGTTAGGGCAGTAGTATAGCAGAATGCTGCTTTGTGATCTCTGCTTTGATAGCATGGCACAGAGATCAAAGGAAGAAGAATGCATGCGGAGAACTCTGGAGCCTTCTGCCTCCAGCTGCCGAAGAACTATTTGGAAAGCGTGTGGATGAAGACTTGAGTTGCATTTTGGAGCTGAATCCAGTGCACCTCCTGGCGTGTCTCTAGGTGGGGGATTACACCCCTAAGACTTTTTCAGCTTGCCGGTGGGGAGTTAGGAGATATCTAGTTGCCTTATGATAAACCTTGGGAGCTCTCAGTTGGAGAGCTCAGGTCCCTAGATAACTGAAGCCTCACTTTCACCTACAGGAAGTGAGTGGTGAGCTCTCCATCCTAGCAGGATAATAAGGTGCCAAGCCCGTTTCCAGTTTCTATGAGGCGAGAGAGAGGGGTTTTTTGAAGGGGTTTCTGGTAGGGTAGTGCTGCAGTGTCTGGGCTGAGTTCTTGGTAGGACAGAGTGAAAAGAATGATGCTTTTGGGGGGGGGGTTGCTGTTGTTGTTTGGGGGCCACAGCTGGTGGCGCTCAGGGGTTACTCTGGGCTTTGTGCTCAAAAATCGCTCCTGGCAGGCTTGGGAGACTAAATGGGATGCCGGGGATCGAACCTGGGTCCTTCCTGGGTTGGCCTTGCACTGTGCTATTGCTCTGGCCCCAGAAAAATGCTTTTAATTGAGGGTGGGGCTGGCGATGGTGATGGTTGAGTTGGATTTATCCAGAGCAACACCCAGTGGTAGCTTCCATGCTTACTCTTGACTCTACACTCAGGGATCATCACTCTTGGTGGACTCTGAGGACCATATAGAGTCCAGGGGATTAAATCTAGATAAGCTGCATATAAAGGAAGAGCCTTCTCTGCTGTACTAACTCTTCAACCCATGCTCTTGAGAATTTATTTTGTTTCGAAATTTTAATTTAAAACATTGTGATTTACAAAGTTATTCATAGTTGAGTTTTAGATGTACATGTTTCAGTACCAATCCCACCACCAGTACCAACCTCCCTCAACCAATGTTCCCAGAGTCCATTTCATGCCACAACCCCCTGCCCCAGCCTGCCATCATTACAGGTCTGTCTTTAAATTTGGTGGTTAAAGTTTGGGTCTTATAATTTCATTTTTGTTGGCTCTGTAGTTTGGGTATTTACTTCTGTCCTCTCTTTTTTTAATACTTTATTTAAAAAAATGCAGATATTGTTAAGCATAATTGACCATTTATTTTCATATAAGTGAGAGCAAATTTATTTTAAAAAAGAATAGAAAAAAAGAAAAAGGAAGAGAAGAAAAATAATTTTATCAAATAAAAGTACAGTAGCAGGCACATTTGTGAAAATTATTGAAAATAAAGTCATTAATACAATGGCAGAGAGTTTAGTAAGCTCTTGTTAGCTGTATATTCTATTAAATTAATACATTCCTATATTATATTAATATATTAAATATTAATTAATTTGATATTAATATATTGAATTAGGGCTTGAGAGATAGCACAGTGGCAAGGCATTTGCCTTGCATGCAGAAGGACAGTGGTTTGAATCCCGGCATCCCATATTGTCCCCCGAGCCTGCCAGGAGCGATTTCTGAGCGTAGAGCCAGGAGTAACCCCTGAGCGCTGCAGGGTGTGGCCCAAAAACCAAATATATATATATATATATATATATTGAATTAATATATTTCTACAGGGATCCAGAATCAAACAAATAAAGTTGTCAATAAATTCAAAGCATTATTACTGAGACTACAGCTTTTATTGCATGCTCTCTGCTGTGTTATTGCTCCAGCCCCTACAAAAGGTTCTTTTTTTTTAACACTTCTTACAAAACTCATTTTTTTGTTTGTTTGTTTGGTTTTTTTTTTTGGTCACACCCGGTGGTGCTCAGGGGTTACTCCTGGCTGTCTACTCAGAAATAGCAGGCACGGGGGACCATATGGGACACCGGGATTCAAACCAACCACCTTTGGTCCTGGATCGGCTGATTGCAAGACAAACGCCACTGTGCTATCTCTCCGGGCCCACAAAACTCATTTTAAGGCTATACATTCTCTGAATTGCCTGTCCGTGAAGCTCTGGATGGTTCTAAAGGAGCGTTCTTTCTTGTGACTGATTCTCCTAACATGATCCGCCTTTTGGGAGAAGAAGCCTTCTTGATGATTTTACTTATCAGATGAGCGAGAGAATGAGTTGGAATCTTCCATTTATGACTCAAAGCCAGGAAGGGAGGCTGTGACTAGTGGTCTAGACCAGTGTTCTGGATGTCCCAGAGATGGGGGATCTTTAGGATACTACACGGGAGCACCCCCATTGTGGTCTCTGAGAGGTCTACACCCTAGTTCAGAATTATCCTAGGAAAAAGACAAAGGAATAGCTTTTTCCTTGATGAGTTGGGGAATTTGATTTTCCTCTACGGACAAAACTGGTAGCAAGAATGAAGGCAATACTGGTCTAATATTTGGACAGGGTCATAGAGGGGGCACACTGCCTAATCTGTGGGACAGACCCTTCCTTAAGTGGAGGGCACAGAGGAGGCTGAAAAAATGCTGGTTTCCAGGACAAGGAAGAATTGTTCAGTGGAACCCTTCAGATAGTATGAGAAATGGAGTCAGGGGTGCCCCAATTGCCAGGTGGAAGGGATATTTTTATTTTAAGGGGAAGGAGTGTAGTAAACTTCTGAGTTCTGCACCTGGAGTTTGTTTCTGTTTTTTTGTTTTGTTTTGTTTTTTTGTTTTTTGTTTTTTGTTTTTCGGGCCACACCTGTTTGATGCTCAGGGGTTACTCCTGGCTAAGCGCTCAGAAATTGTCCCTGGCTTGGGGGGACCATATGGGACGCTGGGGGATCTAACCTTGGTCCTTCCTTGGCTAGCGCTTGCAAGGTAGACACCTTACCTCTAGCGCCACCTCGCCGGCCCCTGGAGTTTGTTTCTAATTCTGACTTTCATACTTGCTTCATGGGTCATTTGCAAATGTCACACACACAGACTCCATGCAGACCATGCAAGGGTGGAAGCCAGCAGGATTCAGAGCCCTCTGTGGAGGTAGTAAAGAGAGGAGGGACAGACCTGGTCTGGTTGTGGTGGTGCAGCAATCTCTGTGCTCCTGCAATTCCTTCAGCCAGAACATTCTACCCCAGTAGCCTTGAGCCATGTCATGACCCTTTAGTCTCCAGAATCAGCTCATTTATGGCTTCATCAAGAAAGTGTTCCTAGCCATGAGGAGCATCCCAGTCATGTGTTTTCATTGTAAAGCCTCCCACATGCAGAATACTGTCATGGTATAGCCAGCCAGCTCTGTGGTTCTTTAAGAAAACCTTTATTTTTTATTTTAATGTTGTTTGCTTCAGGGCTATCTCCTGGCTTTGAGTCAGAGATCACTCCTGGTGGGATATGGTCCATCGTGGAACCATAGGCAGTACTGGAGATTGAACCTGGGTTGGCTGCATGCAAGGCAAGCCACTTTTCCTTTTGTATTAATTTTCCAGACCTTAAATCTTCCTTTATAAATGGACAATACAATCCACAGCAATGATCGAATGATAAAAAGGGACACCTTTTTGAGTACCAGATAATATCTCATCTATGGTTTTGAGAAACAGCATTTCAATTGATAACAAACTCTTGGTACTGGAGTTCTAACAGAGAACTTGAGATTCTGGGGCAGGTGGGGTAAGTGAACAGGGTCTTAAGGTAATAGAGTTTGGGTCTTGGGCACTTTTGTGGTGGGTGTAGTCAGTAATTGTGTCCATTAAGACCACAAGTGTGCCAGTGTTTTCATCCTATGGTTGGGAGTGCAATTAGGACAGAGAAGAGACTACTATGAAATGATAGATGGAAATGATCACTCTGGACAAGAACTGGGTGTTGAAAGGAAATAACATTGCAAACCACAGTGTTTACAAGGAAAATAAAAAGAAAGAGAGAGTTTGTGTGTGAGGGGAAGAGAAAGGGAGAGAAAGAAGAAAATGTTTGTCCCAAAAGCAGGCTGGGGAGAGGAGAGGAGAAGAGGGAGAGGGAAACTGGCATCACTGGTGACTGGTGGAAGGAAATTGCACTGGTGAAGGGTGTTGTACATTATATGACTGAAAATAAATCACAAATAACTTTGTAACTGTGAAAAAATAACCCAACTGTATTATAAACAAACTTGTAACCATGGTGTTTAAATAATGCAATTAAAAATAAAACAATAATAAAATAATAAAAATAAAAAAGATACTAAGTTGAATATCCTTGTAAAAACAAGTGTCTTAAAGTATAATAACTTGGGGGGGGGCTTCTTGGGCTCATCATCCAGTTTGGACCACACTATGAATTAATTCATCAATCTTTTTGATTCTTTTAGTACCTATTTGTGGTCTTGACTAGAATTTTAATTCCCAAAGCCCCACAATAGATGTGTTGTTTGAATCATTGAACCTCTAAGCCAAGCACAGTGCTGCCTGGTAGAAGACACATTAGCAGGAATGTTTGGAGAGCAGAGCCAATAGGGGAATGAATGATGTCCTAATGTAGGAAGAAAACACCAACAGGGCAGCAAGAGCACAGAGAGGCAGCAGGCACTGATCTCAGCAAGAGGGGTGCTACCCATCCAGGTGATAGCTTGGTTCTGACAAGGGCAAAGGGGTGTGTATGAAGGGTTGAGTATATAGGAGTAGGGTTTGGGGTTCACCACACTCAGCACTGTATACTATACATCTGCCAGGCATCCAAACAAGCCTAGTCAACCTATCTTTCTAAACTGACTCATCATCTTCCACATTACAATAGGTACTTTGGCATTGAAGGCTTGTAATAGGAATTCCTAGCTCTGTGTTCAAGTGTGATGCCTGGTGGTACTCAGGGAATCATAGTGTCAGGAATCAATCAGGTTTGGCTGAAGTGGCCACATGCAAGGCAAATGTCTTATCTCCTGGACTATGTCTCTGACCCCAAAAGGATGGTTCTTGAACAACAACAAAAGAATCATAGTGTAGTTGAGATCTTTTCAATCTCATGTGGTTGAGAATGCTGCTTGCTTTGGCTTTTCCACCCCCTGAGAATTGTCTCTTACTATTTGGTCATTGTTTGCTTTAGTTTCAACTTATTTTATTTTAACTAACTTTTTAGGATGTGCCTAGCAGTGTTCAGGGCTAACTCCTATCTCTGAATATCTATCTATCTATCTATCTATCTATCTATCTATCTATCTATCTATCTATCTATCTATCTATCTATCTATCGACAAAATTAAAACTCAAAGGCCAGAGAAATATTATAGGTATAAGAAATTTCCCCAGCACTGAATCTATCTAGGATAGATATCTATCTATGATAGATAAATAGATTTAGATCATAGATAGATATCTATCTATCCTAGATAGATTCAGTGCTGGGTAAATTTCTTATCTCTATAATATTTCTCTGGCCTTTGAGTTTTAATTTTGTCCAAGATGATTCTTCTCAAGTTTATTTATTGTAGAACCATTATCATGGCCATAAGATGCCTACTAATGTTGAGAATCAGAATCTACAAAACATGTTTTGGGACATATTAAAAACACACTTTCTCTATAATTTACCAGTTCTAGTAAAGAAAAAAGCAATGTTTTAAAGTAGCATTATTGAGCAATGATAAGAGAAAAGACACGTGGAAAGCAAAAGTGAAAAATGACACACCCCAAGTTGGGATGTGGGTGGTTCCAGATTGGAATGCTTCCTTTGATTTTTTAGATATTTCCCTTTATTATTATGTAATTAACATAAGGCCACTAGAGGAGAAACCAAAAGGAGATGGGAAATAGAAACCAGCTTGTGCTTCCCCTGGGTCGATAACATCACTATACCATTTCTCAGGACATCCAGTTCTGAACTTTCGGGGAAAAATGTGTAGTCACTGTGACTATTTTTCAAAAGTCTTTGCAGAGAACCCTTGACTTTTAGGATCAGCCAGAACTATCCATTAGTCTTCAAAGGAGAAAGAACTTGCTGATGCATTAAATGGAGGGTTCTTTATAAACAATGCCATCAAGCACTTCACCTTTGGGTCCCTTGTTTTATTGTGAATACCTGGTGGTCCTTTCTCTTCGTTTACCCCTACACATGAGTCCAGCTTGCAGATAGATATTAATTTCACTCTAGGTTAATTTAATTCCACACCAAACTGAGCCCACAATGGACTAGGAGAAGAATGCATAAGCATCTTGAGTGACTTGAGAAATTCATTAACAATTGAAAGTTAAGAACAGTGTGTATAGGGATGATTTCTGTGAGTGTGTCTCTACTTGTTCAAGGTGAGTCCAGGAGACCTTTGCAGAAATGCCTTTGCAACCCCTTGTGACACAGAGCACTGGAAGTAGAGATGAAGGTAGGATTTGGGGTGATTATATTTCTATAGCAGATTGAGGGTTGATACACGTGGCAGTGGTCAGTACTGGTGGCAGCAAAAGCTGAAGCAAGAGTTCACAACCAACTAACAGCAAACGCTCCTCAGGTCTGGGATGACATTGCCA
>NC_064851.1:11043657-11073250 GCF_024139225.1 Suncus etruscus | reverse complement strand
GAAGAAAGAAAGAAAGAAAGAACAATGATAAAGAAAAGAAAGAAGAAAGAAAGAAAAGAAAGAAAGAAAGAAAGAATGAGAAGAAAGAAGAAAGAAAGAAGAAAGAAAAAAAAGAAAGAAGAAAGAAAAGAAAGAAAAGAAGAAGAAAAGAATAGAAAGAAAGAAAGAAAGAACAGAAAGAAAAGAAAGAAAGAAAGAAAGAGGAAAGAAAGAAAGAAAGAAAGAAAGAAAGAAAGAAAGAAAGAAAGAAAGAAAGAAAGAAAGAAAGAAAGAAAGAAAGAAGAAAGAAAAGAAGAAAGAAGAAGGAAAGAAAAGAAAGACAAGAAGAAAGAAAGAAAGAAAGAAAGAAAGAAAGAAAGAAAGAAAGAAAGAAAGAAAGAAAGAAAGAAAGAAAAGAGCGAGTAACCACCATTCTAATGGGGATAGTAGATGAAAGAAAAGAATCTCAGTTCCGAGATCAAGATGTCTTTGGAAATCTGAGGTTACAAGGGGCCAGACAAGAAAAGGGCTTTCCAAAAAAGTGAGAAACTGAAACAAAACTGGAGGTGGAGCAGGAGATCACCCAACTGACAGGGTGGGAAAGAATTCAAAATAAGGACAAGTGCCTGGGCAAAGGTGTGGAAAGAAGAACAGGACGGAAGTCTTGGCAGGCTCGTGGCCATATGGCCACGAGAAGGCCGCAAGACAACAGTGGCACTGGCTCGCCACAAATGCACACAGAAAGCTTTGCTTTCTTTCCATTTATTTGCAAAATTGACTTGCCCAAGCTCAACTTCCCATCCAACCCTGAAGAAAGAAGAAGATGATTCTAATGATAAACTTACTAGAACTTTCCTTGGGGTTACCAAAGTGTCCCAAGTCTGAATCGTGTGTGGGGGGGGTCACACACATTAGTGGCACGGACTCTGGCCCTCTGCACTGGTAAACTACCATCAGGGTTCAAGGGATTGATTGCACAGTGCCAAGGTTCCAACTTAGCTCTCTCTCCTTTTTTTGTTTTTGTTTTTGTTTTTGTTTTTGTTTTTGTTTTTTGGCCACACCCATTTGATGCTCTGGGTTACTCTTGGCTAAGCGCTCAGAAATTGCCCCTGGATTGAGGGGACCATATAGGACGCTGGGGGATCAAACCGTGGTCCTTCTTTGGCTAGCGCTTGCAAAGCAGACACCTTACCTCTAGCGCCACCTCATCGGCCCCCAATTTAGATCTCTTATCTGCAAAACTTGTACTCAGCCCACTGAGCTCTCTTTCTGGCCCCTCCGAGTCCTAAGTTTTTCACTTGGTGTTTACATAGTATCTTGCAGTGACAGCCAGATCTGAGTTCAGCTGAACAGAAGAAGACTTTATGTGGGATTAGTTGCTTCATTATGGTCAACCCAGACTAAAATACAAATCTGGACCCTTGAAGATTATTTTCTTTCCTTTTTTTTGTTTGTTTTGTTTTTTTTTCTGGGTCACACCCAATGATGCCCCAAATTGACTCCTGGCTCTGCACTCAGGAATCTCTCCTGGAGGTGTTCAAACGACTATACAAAGAACCAGGGGGACTGGAGCGATAGTACAGTGGTAGGGCGTTTGCCTTGCATGTGATGGACCCAGGATGGACTTGGATTTGATCCCTGGCATCCCATATGGTCCCCCAAGTCTTTCAGGAGCCATTTCTGAGCGCAGAGCCAGGAATAACCCCTGAACACCTCCAGGTGTAGCCCAAAAACCAAAAAAAATAATTTTTTAATTACAAAATAATAATGGGGCCAGAGTTATAGCACAGCGGTAAGGCATTTGCCTTTCACTCAGTCAACCCAGGATGGACCTGGGTTCAATTTCTGACATTCCATATGACCAACACAGGATGGAACCTGGTTCGAATCCAGGCATCCCATATGGTCCTCTTAGCCTTCCAGGAGTAATTTCTAAGCGCAGGGCCAGGAGTAACCCTTGAGAGCCTCCAGGTGTACCCCCCCAAAATAAATAAAGTTATTTTAAAATAATAGCAAGAAGAATAAGAATAAATTAAGAGAAAGGTGGAACTAATGGAGAAATTTAAAGACAGTTAAAGAGACAAAAGTCCCTTCAGGGCTAGAATGTAGTTCACTGGTGGAGCACTTCCTCACATGTGTAAGGCCCTGAGTTTAATCCCCAGCTCCAAATACACACACACACACACACACACACACACACACACACACACACAAATCAAACTTGAAGACAAACTACTCAAAGTCAGAGAAAAGTACCTCAGGGACCAGCAGAGGAGGCCTTGTCTTTTTTGTGTGTGTGTGTGGTTTTTGGGTCACACCCTGCAGCGCTCAGGGGCTATTCCTGGCTCCATGCTCAGAAATTGCTCCTGGCAGGCACGGGGGACCATATGGGACGCCGGGATTCGAACCGATGACCTTCTGCATGCCTTACCTCCATGCTATCTCTCCAGCCCCGGAGGCCTTGTCTTGCAGTCACCCAAGGTTCTATTCCAGCCCCCTAATATGGTACCCTGACTCCTATAGGTGAGATCTCTGAACACAGAGTGAACACAGAGTAAACCTTGAGCACAGCTGGGGGTGGACTCAAAACCAAGCAAATGAGAACAAAGACAATAGTGCCCCAAGTTCAAGTGTCCAATCTGAATGGACAAGAGAACCTGGAACTCTCCCAGGAGTAGCCAATGAATCATTTAGGAAAAGAGGCCATTAGGGTTCAGCAGCCACCACCACCCCACCTATGTCTTACACAAACAAAGGGAAGTTTGCAAATAAAAAAAAAAAAAAGCTGGTGTTTTTCCCAGGGCAAAGCTGCCAGCCTCACCCTTTCAATGGGCATGCTGATGCAAGCAGAATTGAGCTGGTGTGAGGGAAACCTCAGGCTCCAAAACTAGGACCTGGAGAGATGAGGGTATGGAAGCAAATGTTGATGCAGGGAATTATCCACACAGTGAAAGGATGCAAAAATAGATTCAGGAATTCCAGCACTCAAGCCAGGAATCCCACCACACAAGCCTCCTGCTCCTAAGAAGGAAAGCAGCCTAGTGGAGAAAGACACAAGAATGAATGCACTGTCTTCCAGAAACCCAGGCTTTTATTAGCAAGAACCAGGCCACACCTTAGGATGGAGGAAGAATACCAAGTAAGGAGGGACCCATTAATCCCATTACCTTGAGTAGGACCCAGTAACCCAAGAAGCTGGGACCAAGAAGCAGAAGAGGGTCTCAGATAAGAGTCTGGGAGTCTTGGGGGGGAGGTCCTCTCGCCATCAGAACCACTCACAATCTCTCCCTGTGCAAATGTCCCACACTCTCAATGGGAAGAATAATGGACTTTGAAAGCACACACACACACACACACACACACACACACACACACACACACACAGCAGGATTTCCACTGGGATTGTGGGGGAAAGCTTTGTGATTAGAAGGCAGTCTGTACTAATAGCTCTAGACTTTGTTTGAGCTCTTGATGTGACTAAGTAATGCATCAATTTATTAATGCTTGTGGAGAAAGTAAAATCTCTGAGAAGCCCAAATGCCCCCTATTTCTCTATGGGTCTCTATTGATTTTGTGTTTCTCAGATGCTCTTTGGAGTTGTGGCATGAAAAGCAAATTATATGCCTGGAGTTTTCTTTTTCTTTTTCTAGAGGCATGGTAAAAATAAAAAGATGCGGGGGGGTGGGGGGGGAGCTGAGATTAATTTTAATGGGTTTTATTGAAGAGCAAGCTTAAAAGTGGCCCTTTTTTGTTTGTTTTGTTTTTGGGTCACACCCACCGGTGCTCAGGGGTTACTCCTGGCTCTGTGCTCAGAAATCGCTCCTGGCAGGCACAGGGGGCCATATGGAATGCTGGGATTCGATCCACCTTCTGCCCTGGATCTGCTGCATGCAAGGCAAATGCCCTGACACTGTGCTATCCCTCCAGCCCCAATATTTTTTTTAATATTAATAGTTAGCTTCACACTTGCCTAGCATGTGTGAGGCCTGTGGTCATTGTATGACACCCTCAGCCCTCCAAATTTTTAATTATGGAGAGAGTTGCAGAATTAAGGCTCATGCTTCTCTTAGGGAAGACCCCAGATAAATTCTGGCAACTATATGGTCCCCTAAGAATCTCTAAGTGGCCCACAAAATCCCGACAGCGGCCAGACCCAAACAGCACCCTATCCTCAGGTCCTCATCTTGAATTGCAGACTCAGTTATCCAAGAATTCCAAGGAGGGTCTCCCCAAAAATCAAATAATAAAAATGACTATTTGACATGGTTCCACAAGACTTTAAAATCTTCTGTGTCTTCTCCATGTGAGAACAAATTATGTCAGTTGCTTCCACGGCGACTGACCTACCAGGTGGCTGAGGCTACAGAACTGAACAAAAAATAAAACTATTTGGCGATGATTTCTTACCCACTTGAGCTGTGCTTTTGGCCTTAGAAATGTATTGTAACCACGCACTGTGTTCTATGAGGGCCCAAGAACAAAACAACTCCTTCTTGAACCATTCCTTCTCTGGCTAAATTAATTCTGTTTTATTTATATTCAGGTTGGCAACACCTACTCCTTGCTGCCAGGGTTGACATGGTGTCACAGTTTCTTTTATGTCACAATGTGCCATATCTGGCTTTATGGAACCTTTGTAAACCACATATGACTGAATTCTGTTCTGCTACTCAATACAAGCATGGCTGTCTTTGAGTGGGAATTTTAGCCCTGTCATATTAATTGAGAGTACACATAGATTTGGATTTATTTTGTCCATCTGTTTATGCTTTCTGGTTACTTCTATTCCTGTCTTTATGTCTTGCTTCTGTGAGAGGAACCCAGGTTTTAAGCATTATATTCCCTTTCTTCCTTCTTAGGAGTTTGTGACTTAGATAGCCCTTTTTCTTTCAGTGCACACCCACTTAAATATATTTTACCAGAAAAAATAATTGGGCAATATTATTTTAAATTACGCATCAATGGGACTTTGTCCCATCCCTTTTTGGTTGGTACTTAGACTCTTTATCTTTAATTATAAGTTAACACCACTGTTTTTTTTTTCTTGTGAAAACTGAAAACATTATAGATTTGGTCAAATTCCTCTCTGTGTTCTATCCCAGATCTCTCTCAAGAGTAAGGACTCCAGGGGCCGGAGCAATGGCACTAGCAGTAAGGCGTCTGCCTTGCCTGAGCTAGCCTAGGAATGACCAAGGTTCAATCCCCCGATGTCTCATATGGTCCTCCAAGCCATGAGCAATTTCTGAGCACAGAGCCAGGAGTAACCCCTGAGGGTCACTGGGTGTGGCCCCAAAACAAATAAAAAAAATAGAGTAAGGACTCCAAGGGTGACATATATTCCCCCAACTTGTTTTACAGGTTATGTTTCATGCTCATCTACAGACATTCATACATCCATGTCTGTGTCCAGACAGAGGGAGTAGTGTTTTCAATTACTACAATTTTTAAAAATTGATCATGAGGAAATAGTTGTAAGATGCTAAACAAGACAGAAGTTAATAAATACAGGGGGCCAGAGAGATAGTGATTCCCTAGGGGCCATCTGTATGGTGCCAGTTCTCGAACCCAAGTCAGGCACATGTTAAGTATGTACTCTACCCACTGTACTATCTCCTGGCCCCATAAAGTATTTGCAATTGAAAAACATGCTATCTATTCACAGGGAAATTGATTAAGTACATTGGGGTGCAGCTCTACATTTGGATCCATAAAATATGACCAGTATATATATTTAACTCTATAGTCATAAAAGCAAGACTAGAATATATTCTAAAATGAAATGGGATAACACATATACACAATTGAAACGTTATTCACCGAAATAATAACCTCTGAAGGCTAAGATTTCCAGCATTTTTATTTTCTCCTTTATGATTCCTATTGATTGAATTTGCCACAAAGGACATAGATAACGAGTATGCTTTGCTTTGAAATATAAAAACCCTGGCTGTTCCAAAATAAATCTCAGACAGCCTAGATTTTTAGAGAAATCCCCTGTGTTTGTTCAAAGACTTCCTTACTGAAGATGTGACCTTGACCGAGTGGTCTGTGCCCCTCACCCACTCCTGCCCTGCCCGTGACCTACTAAAAACCTCTAGCTCAGGGCCGGGCGGTGGCGCTAAAGGTAAGGTGCCTGCCTTGCCTGTGCTAGCCTTGGACGGACCGCGGTTCGATCCCCGGTGTCCCATATGGTCCCCCAAGCCAGGAGCAACTTCTGAGTGCATAGCCAGGAGTAACCCCTGAGCGTTACTGGGTGTGGCCCAAAAACCAAAACCAAAACAAAACAAAACAAAACAAAAAAATAAAAACCTCTAGCTCTAAATCTTCCATCTCAGACCAAAGACATCTTGCAGGCCTAAGGCATTTGCTTTGCATGTGGCCAACCCTGGTTTGACTCCTATCATCCCCATTGTGTCCCCCAAACCCTACAACGGTTGATCCCTGAGCACAGAGATAAATGTAAGCTCTGAGCACTACCAATTATGACCCAAACACACACATACACAAACGCACACCAACACACACATGTCCATGCATACACATACAAGAATTCCAATCACATTTTGCATGTTGTCTATCTATACATGACTTTGTACATCTCTCTGTTCTTGGATTTCTATACCTTGGCTCTATTTTTCTCTGCGCTGCCTTTTATCCTGGGAAAGAAAGAACCATGATGCAAAACCTTTCATGTGGAATGCCAAGAAAGCATAGCCAGCAACTGAATATCTGAGAAATACTCATGACCGGGTTCATACAGATCAACAATTATTTCAAGCCTGGATTAACACAAGCAACATTCTGGGTCTGTTATAAACATACCTTGCACCATTTGAAAAACTCCTGTTTCTGGTTTAATATGCTCTTGTAGAAATTACACCTGAGTTTGTTCAGTTCGGGCTTCCTATATTTTCTTCACCAGGTATCTGTGAAAACAAAAACAAAAACGAGAGGTTCCAGGGCTTGGAATATAACTCAAGGGTAGAGTGAAAGTTTTACATGTATGAGGCCCTGGGTTCAAATCCCACTCCCCCTGCCCCAAAATGAGGGGATTTTGTTATTTGGTAGGATGCTCCCAAACAGTGCTCACCCAACAGTGAGTCTCCACCAGTCAGTCCAACAGTTCAGTGCAAGAGCCTGAGGATTCAATGCTGTCCAGGGGATACCTCCAGGTCTACACCAAGGATGCTTAGGGGACCATGAATTGCTGGGATTTGACTCCAAGTCAGTAGCATATAAGCCTGGCACCTAACAACTGGCAGGTATATTTTTCAGCCCTCTTACATCTTCCCTGCCCAGTGGTCCACAGAGCAGAAGGCAGAAGTTAGAATCCAGACAGGATGGAGATGAGGGGTCTTTGACATTTCTCCATCTATGGACAAGCTCCGGTACACAGACTGGTAGATAAAGGCAAAGAAGGTTGGCATTTCCCATTCCATTTATTGTAAGTCAATCTGGCATACAAACTTTAAGACAAGTCATTTAACTAGGTTATTGGAAGGAATAACCCAACATCTGGATGGAGTCACTTGGGCTTAGAAATCTGTGTCTGCAACCAATGCTATGAAATCTGAACTTAAATCAGGTATCGCCAAGGAACATGTAGTGTTAGAATTTAGAGTCTGACCTGCGACTGGACAGCTTCCAAGGCTGCAGCATGAAGCCAGGGTAGGTGTCTGACTCCCCTTCCACAAAGATCCCCGCTGCCCAGAAGCAGTTGTCCCACCATTGACATGTCTCATTTCAAAAGACCCCTTGGAGGGCTGGAGAGATAGCACAGCAATAGGGCATTTGCCTTGCACACGGTCAACCCAGGACAGACGTGAGTTTGAATCCCAGCATCCCATATGGTCCCCTGAGCCAGGAGCGATTTCTGACCTCAGAGACAGGCCTAACCCCTGAGCACAGCTGGGTGTGGCCCCAAAACCAACAATACGTAAATTAATTTAAAAAAAATAAAAGAGAGACCCATTGGCTCTGCTTAATTCTCCTGACTTGGAGCTCTGCTTATTTCTATAGTTCCTGAGCGGCCCCTCTTGCCCTGACTTCAGGCATCCTGCCCAGGACAGCCCCTCCTGAATCCTTCCATCTTATTCGTAGCTCCTTTCTTGCTCAGATGAAGGTCCCCAGCCTGTTCTGCCCACCGTGACCACACGACCTCCAACTTATCTTCACTCCCGCCCAAAGTCTCCTTTTCAGAACATGTCTGCCTGATGTCCTGGCTTGTCTCTGAAGATTCCAAAAGCAAAATTCCAGTCACTTTTGTTGGCCCCGCAGTGACACTGGCCCTCTAGCCCAGCTTGCCCTCTTCCTTTACACTTCAGCCCACACTGTGGTTCTAGGCTCTGCTTCCAGACTTCACAGCCTCTGTAGTCGCCCTGAGTCTCCTTCCTGGGACCCCCTCTACAACACAGGCCTGTAAACTCTGGAATCTCCTGGCAGACAGACCCACTCACTTAGTTCCCATTGGGATTCCATTGCCAGCAGTCACTCGTTCACTGGTTAGCAGCTGGCACCCCTTGCTCAGGGTACCTTCACTGTGATTCTCAACCAGTGGTTAAGCAAAAGCTTAAAGCAAGAGCCAGAGGATGTGATATGTGATATGCTGGAGTGTGTGGAGTTCAAGGACTTCCCATACCTACCCTGTAGTTCTCCTGGGCCTTTGAGGGCCATTGGTGCCAGGGTTCCACATACCTGGCATTTGCCTTAACCCCTATACTATCTAAATGTGTGAGTCTTATTATATAGAGGCCTACATGATCTCAATGTACATGTATATTGTTGCCAAAGCAGTGGGAAAGGTACATGGTTTGCGCATGGCAGACCTGGGTTCCCATAAGTTCCCTAGTGCACCACCAGGAGTGATGCCTGAGCGCAGAGCCAGAAGTAAGTCCTGAGCACCTCTAAGAATGGCCCCAAATCTCAAACAAATCAATGCATATTGTCTGACATATATTATTTTAAATGACTCCATCTCAAAATAGCTATCTTTGTGCTTGCAAGCAGAATACCAAGTAGGGAATAATCCAATAATCCCATCACTAGGCCACACTCTCGGGTGAAGTATGAATATTGATTAGGGTAGGGCTAGTAATCTAACATGTGCTTACAAATCATCTTTTTTTTGGGGGGGGGGGTTGGGTTATACCCGGCAGTGCACAGGGGTCACTCCTGGCTCTAGACTCAGAAACTGCTCCCGGCAGGCTCAGGGGACCATATGGGATGCCAAGATTCGAACCACCGACCTTCTGCACACAAAGCAAATGCCTTACCTCCATGCTATCTCTCCGGCCCCTACAAATCATCTTTTTGTTTGTTTGTTTGTTTGTTTGTTTGTTTTTGAGCCACACCCGGCAGCGCTCAGGAGTTACTCCTGGCTCTGCACTCAGAAATCACTCCTGGCAGACTCAGGAGACTTATATGGGATGCCAGGGATCAAACTGGGGTCCTTCCCAGATTGGGTGTATGCAAGACAAACATCCTACCACTGTGCTATCACCCTGGCCCCCAAGTGCTTACAAGTCTTACTTGCTATGTCCTAACTCCTGGAAGTAAAATATTTTAGAACTCCACTTGTCTTTTTTTTGGGGGGGAGACACACCCATTTGCTGCTCAGGGGTTACTCCTGGCTAAGCACTCAGAAATTGCCCCTGGCTTGGGGGAACCATATGGGATGCCGGGGGATCAAACCTCGGTCCTTCCTTGGCTAGTGCTTGCAAGGCAGACACCTTACCTCTAGTGCCACCTCGCCGGCCCCTGGAACTCCATTTGTTATCATGTATTTGTAAGCTGCTTGACTATTAGCATTTTTCTTTGAACAAAATGCAATCATACTGAAGGATATTTTAAATAACATATAACCAGAGACTGGAGCGATAATACAGTAGGTAAGATAGAGGTCGCTTGCATGTTGATCCCAGCTCAATCCCCAGCACCACATAAGATCCCCCTGAACTCCGGCAAAAGTAGTCCCTAAGCACAGAGACAGGAGTCAATCTCTGAGTGCAAATAAACAAACAAAATAAATTATAATAGGAGCCAGAGTGATAACGCAGCAGTAAGGAGTTTGCTTTGCACATGGCTGACTTAGGACAGACCCGGGTTTGATCTACAGCATCCCATATTGCCCTCCTGAGCCTGCCAGGAGTAACCCCTGAAAGCCACAATGTGTGGTCGCAAAACTAAATATATATATATGTATATATGACATATATACATATATAACCAAATTAATGGCAGGCACCGAAAATAAAATCGTTCTGAACTATTCACTTTTGTATATTCCATCTTTGCTTATACACAGTAATTATATCTGGTTACCCTTAATAAGTGGTTACTCTTCTTGTATAGTTCTCAATTTTATTCATTAAAAATACAGCCTTGAGGGGGCTGGAGAGATAGCATGAAGTAGTCTGTTTGCCTTGCATGTAGAAAGATGGTGGTTGGAATCCCGGCATCCCCTGAGCTTGCCAGGAGTGATTTCTGAGCATAGAGTCAGAAGTAACTCCTGAGCGCTGCCGGGTGTGATCCAAAACAAAACAAAACAAAACAAAACAAAAAAAAAAAAAAAAAAAAAAACAGCCTTAAAGGATTGGAAAGATAGTATATTTGCCTTGCAAACAGCCAACCTGGGTTCCACCCTCAGATTCCCATTTGGCTTCCCGAGTGACACCATGAGTCATTCCTGAGTCTCAGAGCCAGGAGTAAATCCTGAGCACAACCAGGTATAATCCAAAACACAGATAAACAAATTAGACTTTGAAAAAGGAAAGAAGTCATAGTAAGGGTACTTGTATTTGTTTGTTTGGGAGCCTCACCCAGCAATGCTCAGGGGTTACTCCTAGCTCTGCGCTCAGAAATTGCTCCTGGCAGGCTCAAGGGACCATATGGGATGCCAGAGATTGAATTCCAGTTCCTCCTGGGTAAACCAGGTGCAAGGCAAAGCCCTACCACTGTGCTATCTCTCTGGCCCTGGGGAGCTTGATTTAATATGTCCTCCAGGCCCATAGGCTGCTTGCCCTGCTGGGCTGGGCAATGGAACCCTTTTAGTTTTCAGTGGGTTTCAGAACTTGGTTGGATGAACACTGGCCTACATTTGTAGAACTCTGGGAAACTGTCAAAAGTGTCAAACCCCTGTTAGGGGTCTGTCCTCCTGCAGGCTGTACCTGCCAGAGAGGTGAGAGGGGTCAGAAGAGGGCCCCAGAGGGGTTGATCCGTCTCCTTTCCTCCAGTCTAAGAGATCAGAGACTCCAAATCTGGCCTCCCCACATTTGGAGGGGCTGGAGTGACTGAGAAAGCCAAGGAGCCCTTCAAACCTAACGGCGACCTGATTCTGCAAAGTTTACCCTCCCTAGAGACTTTGCAGGAAGGAGGAGGTGTGGCTGGTGGGGGTGCAGGGGTGTCAGCAGGCTGCCTGGGTTTGGTGCATGCCCCCTCTTCTCCACGGAGCCCCCCCCCCCTGGCAAATACACAGCGCTTCTAAGGGGCCCAGTGGAAGGAAGTCAGGATCCTTGGCAGACAAAGAGAGTCAGAGCAGAGCTGGCAGCCCCGGCTTGAGGGCCAGCGCAGGGGGCAGGCCCGGAGGGGCGCAGGGGGGAAAAGGGGGTGCTGGTGGGGAGGCGGGGCGACTGTGCAGGCCTTCAGGAAGAGTGGGTGGAGAGCCTCTGGGCTTCCAGCCCCCGGATTGTCTGCAGCGCAAGAGAGCCAAGGGAGGAGAGAGAGAGAGAGAGAGAGAGAGAGAGAGAGAGAGAGAGAGAGAGAGAGAGAGAGAGAGAGAGAGAGAGAGAGAGAGAGAGAGAGAGAGAGAGAGAGAGAGAGAGAGAGAGAGAGAGAGAGAGAGAGAGAGAGAGAGAGAGAGAGAGGAGAGAGAGAGAGAGAGAGAGAGAGAGAGAGAGAGAGAGAGAGAGAGAGAGAGAGAGAGAGAGAGAGAGAGAGAGAGAGAGAGAGAGAGAGAGAGAGAGAGAGAGAGACAGAGAGAGAGAGAGAGAGAGAGAGAGAGAGAGAGAGAGAGAGAGAGAGAGAGAGAGAGAGAGAGAGAGAGAGAGAGAGAGAGAGAGAGAGAGAGAGAGAGAGAGAGAGAGAGAGAGAGAGAGAGAGAGAGAGAGAGGAGGTGGGGCAGGGGACAGAGGAGGGTGGGCCTGGAGCCCTGCTCCGCCTCCCCAAGTTTCCCCCAGCTCCGGGAGCTGCTGCTGAATCTGTCTGGAACCCCTTGGCCAAGGCTGGTGAGTGCTTGGGGGGGGGGGGGCGGGCAGGAGGTGTGGGGAGGCCCTGAATCTGCCTACATCTGGTATCATCACCTCCAGAACCAGCAAGTGCACTGCTTTGGGCTACTAGAGACTAGAGAGTAGCTGGTCTCCAGCCCTGCTAGGTCTTACTAGACTGGGCAGGCCGTGTTTAAGATGAAGAAAGAGGCCCACAGACTTCCCTGGAGTGTCATTCAGAATTCTACAGTGACTCCTGGAACCCTGGCATCTGTGGTCCTGATTCTCTGGCCTGCTGCCTTTTCTGCCCTGGCTGGCATGCAAACAATTCATCCATCCCTCTGTGTCTCAGAGAGTCGTGCAAGGGCCGCCTTTGTGCTGAAGGTCTGTCTGTCCCTCTCATAGGGTTCCCCCTCAGGTTTCCCTGTAGCTGGCATTTAGTTACAAGAGGCTGGAGGTGACAGGTCTGGGGTGATCCCTGTGAGAATTCTGCAGGCATGCCAGAGTGGGGATTGTTAAATGCACGCCCTCCCCTCCACGGTCCTCAGGGGGCAACTCTGTGCAGGGATGGACAGTGGGGACTCTGCCCTACCTGGCCCCATCAGCTGTGTCCAACTGCCCCTTCCCGCACGTGCCTGTTGGTTGACTTGATGGAAGGCTCTGGGTTGTCCTCTTTGCATCCGGGCAGTGGTTCAGCGGCTTGACTGAGTGGGAAGTAGGAACAGGAGGAAAGTTGGGTGGGGGTAGAGACACGACAAGACAGATTCAGGGGTCCTGAGACCTCTGACACCCTTCATGGCAGGCCTAAAGTGGGGCGAGGGAAAAAAGCTTCTGGGGAAACTTCTAAGTCCTCTGCTGCAAAGGCCCTGGGGCAGGAGGATGGAGAGGGATGGCCTGGAACAGGGGACAGACTATTACAATGGGGAGTGGGCAGCAGGATGTGGAGGGAAGCTCAATGGGCGACAGGCCATTGGTAATGGTGGAGCCAAAGAAATAGCACAGCGGTAGGGTGTTTGCCTTGCATGTGACCAACACAGGACGGTTCGATTCCCAACATCCCATATGGTCTCCTGAGCCTGCCAGGGGTGATTTCTGAGTGCAGAGCCAGGAGTAACCCCTGAGGGAAACCAGGGTGTGACTCAAAAACAAAAACAAAACAAAGAACGGTAATGGTACATAGGGCACCCTGGGCCTTGGTGGGCAGCTGGCTCTCATATTCTGTGCCATCATGAAAAGAAGCACTGAGCACAGTAGTGATCCTAGGATAAGGGACTTGTGCTGGGCTAAGCCTAAGGGTTGGGCAATGCTTGGGGATGGCAGCTGGGGAGCTGGAGTTGTCTGGTTTGTGAATCTTCCAGAAACTAAAAACCGTGCATTGTGCTTCCGTGCCAATTGGCCGGAGAATCCGCCTGGAGCCTAACCAGGACGCCTCGTGGGGGGACAGGCGCTGTGGTTTCCGGGACACTGGTTCAGACAGTCCTCACCACACTCTAGGATGGCTTGACTTTCCAGAAGCTTCCCTCAGTAACCCCCCCACACACACACACACACCCTACAGCTTGCTTTCATTGATGCCGTCAGAAGTAGCTTGGAGACAGAGCACATCTCTCAGGGAGGAGAAACTTGGGAGACAGGAGAAAAGGAAGTATTCTGAATCCAAATATCACAGAGGGGATGGATAAAGGATCTTGCTTTTCATGGTTATATCCCCAACAATTCAGAGACCGCCCCCCAACATCAAACCCCCCCTCCCACCAGCCCTGCCAGGAGTGCAGAACCAGCCAGAAACACTGAGCACAGCACAAGCTGAGTGTTGCTCAAACATAAAAACTGCAAAAGAAATGTCTATGGTGAGGGCCTGAGTGATAGCACAGTGGGGAAGGTGTTTGCCTTGCATGTGGCTGACCCAGGTTCCATCCCTGGCATCTCATATGGTCCCCCTGAATGCCACTGGGTGTGGCCCCCAAAACAAAATAAATAAATAAATAAAAGTCAATGGTGGATGTCTATGGTCCGGGTTAGAAGCCACACACCCCCATGCATACCAAAAATTCTGAAACTCAAGAGTGGGGCAAGGGGGACTCAGCGTCATGAGACACACAAACTCTACGTCCAGGCAGTGGTCATAAGACTGACAGCCCTCCAGTGTCACCTGTCCCTGAGCCACATTCCAGGAAGTGGTGTAGTTCAGCAAACATTGTTCAAGGAAAAAGCCTTGGGGGTCCACCTGCTCAGGAGAAAGTGCAGGGCCAAGTCCTTTTTCTGCTTCCTCTGGGGTACATAGGATTTATGACCCTGTCACTGTTCAGCTCCTAGAATGCCTTCTCTTGGGGCCCTTCTATTACCGTAATTTTTGCTTCACTTACTTTCATCTGCTCATGCTCACTCTGGAGAAGAGCGTGTTTAACTGGTTTATACTCACAAGCTGAGAGGGATAGAAAGATGGCCCAATGGTCAGCGAGCTGGGACCTACAGTAAACCCCACCACTACATAGCATCCTCGCTGCTGCTATTGCCAGATGTGAGCCTAGAGACCCCCTCAGATAATATAGAGTGTGGCCCTGGGGAGGACCCAGGCACCAAATGGGTGACCTTGAAGGTCCCTGGCATCACAAACTCCATCAGCCCCTTATTCTCACATCCAAAGATTGAGCTGCCATCCTGGTTGGTCAAATTTCCCTGGGATCAGCCCATGGATCTTGAGCACTGCTTGGGAGAGCCCCCTAAAAGTAGAATGAAAGATATTTAGGCACTAATATGGCCAGAGACTATGGGCATGATGACTCTTCACCCAGCCCAGAAGAGCCATGAGCTCTGGCCCTGTGGGTCTCTCAGGTCCTCGGACCCCCGGTGTCTGGTTGGTGACATACTTGGTACTTGTCAACACAGCTTGAGCCCAGAAGAGGGAGCCCAGAAGAGGGGCAGTACCACTCCTGAGGAAAAGGACAGTGCTGGAAGGGCTGGGGAGGGCCCAAGGGATGGCTCTGGGGGGTCCTCATGCAGTCCCACCTGCAATTCAGTTCTCCCCATCTCTACAGGTCACTCCCAGAACCTCCCAGAACTGCAAGTCCCTCCTCTGGGGTCCCAGACATGCTCTCAAAGTCCTTGCTGGCATCTGGAGTGCCTGTTTATACCCCAAAAACATAAAAGACAGCAGGGCTGGGGTGAACCCACCTTTTTGACCAGTTGGAACCAGTTTGGGAAAGTGTTCACAATTTGGTGGGAAGGAACAGGGAACTCAGGGCAGTTGCATCTGTACCCCTACTCTCTCTTAGATTTGATGTAAGGGGTTTATGACTTTCTACTAACTTCACCTCAGTCAGCCAATGAATCCTTTCCCACTTTGGGATGTAGTTTTAGGGGGAGCCCATCCAAGCATTCCTCCACCACCAGCACAGAGAAAATGCAGCTGTATTTCAAGCTTAAGGATTTACCGATGCTCTGATAAGCAGGAGGCTCATCTTTTTTTTTTGGGGGGGGGGGGGATTGGGCCACACCCATTTGATGCTCAGGGGTTACTCCTGGCTAAGCGCTCAGAAATTGCCCCTGGCTTGGGGGGACCATATGGGATGCCGAGGGATCGAACCGCTGTCCTTCCTTGGCTAGTGCTTGCAAGGCAGACACCTTAACCTCCAGCGCCACCTCACCAGCCCCGAATCAGATCCAGGGGCTTAAAGCACAGGAGGTTCCATGCTTTTTTAGAGGAAATGGAGTCAGAATATGGAGATGTGCTCTATTTCACTGAGGTACATTGATTTAGCAGGGGAAATGTCCTGAAAAGATTTTTTGAGTTGAGAGAAGTGAAAGCCTTCATGGACAAGGATGGGAATGCTGTTTCTGAGTTGAGTGATCACAAATGGCTCATAGACTTAGCTTTTCTTGTTGACATCACACATAAGCTGAATGTACTAAACAAGATGTTCCAAGGCCCGGGGCAGCTTATCAGTGCTGCCTATGACAACGTGAGAGCATTCTCCACAAAACTTATGTTATGGAAATCTCAGCTCTCTCAGACAAACCTTTGCCATTTCCCAGCATGCAAGGAACTTGTGGATGCAGGCATACCATTCAGTGGTGAGAAATATGTTGATGCTATTTTTAAGCTAGAGAAAGAATTTGATTACAGATTTGCAGACTTCAAAAAGCACAGAGCCACTTTCCAAATTTTTGTGGACTCCTTTTCCTTTGATGTGCAAGATGCCCCTCCTGTGCTTCAAATGGAGCTCATTGACCTGCAATGCAACTCTGATCTCAAAGCCAAGTTCAGGGAGATTAGTGGAAAAGCAGACATGCATGGGCAATTTTTGAGAGAATTGCCCCGTAGCTTCCCTGAGCTTTCCCAAATGTTCAAGCGCACCATATGCCTTTTTGGGAGCACATATTTGTGTGAAAAGTTATTCTACACATTGAACTTCAATAAGTCAAAGTACAGGTCTAGACTTAATGATGATCCTCTTCAAGCCATACTGAGGCTCTCTACTGCTTCCTCTCTAAAGCCAAATGTGGTTCAGATTTGTGAGAAGAAGCGCTGTCAAGTCTCTGGCAGCAAGGAATAGGCAAAAGATGCCATGTTCAGAAGAACTGTTCATGATCTTCACTCAATGTTCTATTCATGTTCAGAAGAAATAATTAAAACTGTTAATAATGACGTTTGAGGACTTTTTTTTGTGAAATCTCTTATGCGACCCTGCCTCACCCCAACTTTGCCTCCTGCGGCCCCCAGGTAAATTGAGTTTGAGACCCCTGTCTTAAAGGTTTAAGGAGCTTTAGTATAAAAATACCAAGAATTCAAGAGTCGAGATGGTTCCAGATGTTCCTGAAATGATAAGGAAAATTGACCTATTGATTCCAGGATCCATTTTAAAACTGTGACCTGAACCTCTTTACTGATAACTAGAGGGTGGGTGGGTGGGTGGGGACCACAACACTTCTTACATATGTATTCTTCTTATTCTCTCTTGGGTTCTGGAAGACTCTTGTCTACTGAACTTCAGTGTAAATGAAAATGCGTTTCTCCACCTGAAAAAAAATAATCGCCAGCTGGAGTGATAGCACAGCAGTAGGGTGTTTGCCTTGCACGCCGCCGCTGACATGGGATGGACCTGGGTTCGATCCCTGGCATCCCATATGGTCCCCCAATCCTTCCAGGAATGATCTCTGAGCACAGAGCAAGGAGTAACCCCTGAGTGCCAAGGGGTGTAGCCCCAAAACCAAAAAATAAATAAAATAAACTAAGATAATCAAAGACTATATAATGACTCCTGATAACTCCATCACTCTCACCTTTCTTAATTTTAAGTCTTTATTTTTACCTGGGGGGTCCCACCAGCCATTAATCAGGGCTTACCATGGCTCTGTATTCAAGTCACTCCTTGTGGTGCTCAAGGGATCTTATTTGATGCCAGAATGGAACCGGGATTGGCCTTTTCAAAAACAATTACTTTCACACCCATTCTATTTCATTGGCTGGAGAATCCACCTTTCTGCTCTACTATATATTTTTTTAAATCATTTTATGCAGTGGAGAGGATAGTATGGGGGAAGCAAGCGCCTTCCTTGCACATGTCTGAGAGCCTCAGCACCATTTGTGGTTCCCCAGCACGGCCATGAATGATCCATACACAGTGAGGAGTCTGCCCAAGTTCCTGGGAGATGACCCAAAAACTCCGGAAAGAAAATCATATTCTGGCATTTGTTAAGCAATTTCCATAGGTTTTCAAGGTTCAGAAAGGTAAGAAGGGGTCAGAAAGATAGCATGGAGGTAAGGGGTTTGCCTTTCATGCAGAAGGTCATTGGTTCGAATCCCGGCATCCCATATGGTCCCCCGAGCCTGCCAGGAGTGATTTCTGAGCATGGAGCCAGGAGTAACACCTGAGTGCTGCAGGGTGTGACCCAAAAACAAACAAACAGAAAGGAAAGAAATGCTGGGGCCGGGCGGTGGCGCTGGAGGTAAGGTGCCTGCCTTGCCTGCGCTAGCCTAGGACGGACCATGGTTCGATCCCCCGGCGTCCCATATGGTCCCCTAAGAAGCCAGGAGCAACTTCTGAGCGCATAGCCAGGAGTAACCCCTGAGCGTCACAGGGTGTGGCCCAAAAAAAAAAAAAAAAAAGAAATGCAGGACAGGGTAGGCAAGGTTAAAGGTCAAGTTTCTGGGACCACTGAAGAGGCTTCGAAAGCAGAGCAAATGTTTTGCTTGCAGGTGGTGTAGGTTCCATCTCAGTAGCCTCACCTGCTTCCCTCAGACCACCGGAACTGAATCAGTTGCTCTTTGTAACTGCTCCAGAGCACAGAACTTTGAGGTCTGTACAGACAGACTGAGTGCTGTGGGGAATGACCCCTGATTGGTGATTGGTCCCCAGAACACTGCTTGCCAGACCCTAAAAACATGAAATAAGGCCAGAGATATAATATAATGAGCAGGGCACTTGAGGAGGGCCACACCCGACTGTACTCCTGGCTATCTACTCAGAAATAGCTCCTGGCAGGCACGGGGGACCATATGGGACGACGAGACCCTAACCAACCACCTTAGGTCCTGCATTGGCTGCTTCCAAGGCAAACACCGCTGTGCTCTCTCTCCAGCCCTGAGTAGGGCACTTGAAAGGGAAGGAGGGAGGAAGGGAGGGAGGGAGGAAGGAAGGAAGGAAGGAAGGAAGGAAGGAAGGAAGGAAGGAAGGAAGGAAGGAAGGAAGGAAGGAAGGAAGGAAGGAAGGAAGGAAGGAAGGAAGGAAGGAAGGAAGGAAGGGAGGGAGGGAGGGAGGGAGGGAGGGAGGGAGGGAGGGAGGGAGGGAGGGAGGGGAGAGGGAGGAAGGGAGGGAAGGAGGGAGGGAGGGAGGAGAGAGGGAGGGAGGAGGAAGAGAGGGAGGGAGGTGGGAGGAAGGGAAGGAGGGAGGGAGGGAGGAAGGAAGGAAGGAAGGAAGGAAGGAAGGAAGGAAGGAAGGAAGGAAGGAAGGAAGGAAGGAAGGAAGGAAGGAAGGAAGGAAGGGAGGGAGGGAAGGAGGGAGGGAAGGAGGGAGGGAAGGAGGGAGGGAGGGAAGAAGAAGAAGAGCTAGGGAGGAAAGAAATACACTTCACTCAACACAAAATCCCAAGGGCCTCAAGGTCCATTTTTTAGGTGACCCATTTTAACAGAGGCTTAGAACAGAAACAAAAAAGCAAACACTTGCTGTTCAGAGATACTGCCAGATTGTTCCAGATATGTAGGGTTTTTTTTACCAGAGTTGGGGATGTGGGGAGGAAGCAGCCAGTTACCAAGGGAGCAAATGTTCTTTTGGGCAGGAGAAAAGTGAGGCCCAGAGGAGGGGATGGTCTAAGCGAAAGGGCCCGGGTGACTGTGAACTTTAACACACACACACACACACACACACACACACACACACACACTAAAATGAAAAGCCCGTGTTTTCTTTTTGCCTTTGACTTCTTTAAATTGTTCTTTCTGCCTTGCTTTTCATTTCATGATTTGAAGAAAAAAAAAAAGGAAAAAAAGCCAATTGTGGTTATTTCCATCTTTAAAGTTCTTAGTTGCCAGCCTGGCAGGCCAAACTGTTCTTGTCGGACTTGCAAACTAAGAATGGTTTTTCTTTTTTGCATATGTAAAGGCTTGAAACAAACACAAAACAAAGGAGAAAACTGTAGCCTAAGCCTTTAGCAGCCAATAATTAGTTATTCACTCCCTGGGCCTTGGCTGGATAGTTTACCAGTTAACTAACCCCGATCTGTGGTTATCCACAGACAGACAGACAGACAGACAGACAGACAGATGGCCAAGGAACCCAGCAAGTCATCTCTGAAGACTGGAGGCCTTAATTTTGAATATTCCTGGGGTTTAGTATCTGAGATTCCACTTGAACTTACTTGCAATATAGTCTGGGGATGGAGTTTGTTTTTTTGTCTGCCGACTCTAGAGTTTCCAAAGTATTTAAGAAGAAAAAACAATCTTGGCTAGGGGAGTGGTTCAGCAGTACATTTGGCCTGCATATGTGAGGCCCTGGATTTGATTCCCAGCAACGCCCCTGTCTCCCCACAAAAAAATAGGACTGATGAGAGGCAGGATCCACTCAAATAGACTTAGTGTGAGCTTTGCATACAGGTCTGGGTTTGATCCTAGCACCACATGATCCCCCAGAGCATAGAGCTAGGGGTAGCACTTGAATACCCCCTAGGCATGGCTCAAAACCAAACCAAAAGTAAAGAAAGAATATTGCTAATTTTCCAGGCTGGAGCCACAGCACAGCAGGTAGGGCACCCCAGGTTTAGTCCCTAGTACCCCATATGCTCTCCAACCCTCCAGAGTGATTCCTGAGTGCAGAGCCCTGAGTATTGTCAGGTGTGGCCAAAAGAGTTTTTGCAAAACTTTACATCTAGCAATCGTTCTCCAAGTGAGGACTGGGATGTGCCTTTCTGTTCAGGAGTTACTCCTGGCTATGTGCTCAGAAATCGCTCCTGGCTTGGGGGACCACACGGGACACCTGAGGATCAAATCGTGGTCTGTCCTAGGCTAGCGCGGGCAAGGCAGAAGCCTTACCGCTTATGGCACCACTCCGACCTCCATCCTCACTTTTCTAAGACAGCAAAGCCAGCAACTATGCCTGTGGATGACATGGGCTCATGGCCAGTTTAAATCTACTGAAATTTCACATCATGCCAAGTTGGAGGGAGACCTCCTCACTCCCACCTCCACCAGTTCTTTGAATGAGACTCTGCTGGGTTTAACTTGATCAATATTGAGCTGTAGGATTTGGACAAGGCATTATTTTTTCAGGTTTTGGGGCTACTCCTGGCCAGGAGATTTAATGTGGTTTGGGCATTGACTGGCGTCAGCCACATGCTGCTATAAGGGCCTTACTTCCAGGATTCTGTCTCTGGCCCTTCAAGGTGTTTGAAATTTTCTCTGCCTCCACATTTGCAATGGAGAAATGGGGGGTAACTGCTTTTATATTATTAAATATTATTATTATTATTTTGTAGACCAGAAGGAAACTTCTCCGTGGCCCATCACTGCTCTGAGCACAAGGTTTACTTGTGCTCTTAGCAAGGTTTACTTGTAATGCCCTCAGCATTCTGGGGCCAACAGAATCATAATTCCTAAGATTGGCCTCCATATTGTTGGAGGGCAGTCATGGGGACCAGGGATCATATGGGTATCCATCCTTCTTGGGGGGGTATAGTCGGGGAATAAGGGGATTGTGAGGAAAGATGAAGCCTCAGTTTCCCTTTGCCAGCTGCTAGCAACAGCCCCATTCCATATTCAACTCCTATAAATTTCTAGGTTTTATCTAATAGAAGGGAAGTTAATGATTGTTCAAAATTAGGGATAGGGTTAGGGTTAGCATCACTGGTGTGGCCCCAAAACAAAAAAAATAGGGGCCAGAGAGATAGCATGGAGGTAGGGTATTTGCCTTGCATGCAGAAGAATGGTGGTTTGAATCCCGGCATCCCATATGGTCCCCTGAGCCTGATAGGAGCGATTTCTGAGCGTAGAGCCAGGAGGAACCCCTGAGCGCTGCGGGCTGTGATTCCCCCCCCCCAAAAAAAGGCAAGGATCATGGGGCCAGAGCAGTGGCACAAGCAGTAGGGTATTTGCTTTGCTTGTGCTAACCTAGGATGGACCAAGGTTCGATCCCCCCTGGCGTCCCATATGGTCCCCCGAGTCAGAAGCATCACCTGGTGTGGCCAAACCCCCAACCTCCAAAAAAAGAAAGTGAGGACCTGGGACACAAGGACAGGCAAAGATAAGGATATCACTGGGAGTGGAAAAGGGAGTAATTGGCTAGATGGAAGACAGCATGTAAGACACTTGCCTTGGACACAGCCTGCCCAAATTCTAGTCTTGGCTCCACATATGGTCCCTTGAGCCCCATGCCAGGAGTGAAGCCTAAATGCATAGCCAAGAATGAGCTCTGAGCATAGCCAGGTGTTACCTTCAAAAAAAAAAGGTTGTTGGGCTGAAGCAATAGCACAGTGGTAGGGTGTTTGCCTTGCATGGTGCCAACACAGATCAGACCCCAGTTCAATTTCCAGCATCCCATATGTCCCCCGTGCCCGCCAGGTACGATTTCTGAGCTCAGGAGTAACCCCTGAGAGTCACCGAGTGTGACCCAACCTCCCCCCCCCCCCCCCGCCAAAAAACTTTGCATTGGAGGAATAACCACATCTGGTAATACTCGGGCTTACTCCTGGCTCTGTGCTCAGGGATCACTCCCGGCAGTGCTTGGGGGACCGTATGCAGTTTTAGAAATCACAATACACAATATAGTCAGGGTCAATGCTGTAGATCAAACCAGGGCAGTGGCAGACCCCTTCTCGCCTGCTCTGTCTCTCCTGCTCTTCCTGCTTTTCTAGAAAGAACAAAAGTCATCATACTGCAGGGCTTCTGAGTAGCCCCAGAGCACGTTATTTTCCTGTTCAAGGAGCTCAAGTGTCTGTAAAAAAGAGACAAGGATTTGTGCTTTTGGCTCTGATGCCTGGAAAAGTCTTGAAGGCTTTCCAGGGGCATTTGCTCTCCCTAGAAAATCAGCCCTCCCAGACCCAAGAGGCAGGATCATGGCTTATTTATCAGGGAGCGCAGAAGCTTCCAAACACTCTTCAATAAATGACATCATCTCCTGGTTGCTAGGCCTCAACAGATTTCCATCCAAGTCGCAAAGCGAAAATTGGAATTTAAATTTGGCTGCTGGCAGGGCCCTCTCCCTCACCGGAAAGTTTGTTGAGTGGTCCTTTGGGGGAGGGAGGAGGGATGCGAACTCCAGCCTCTGGCCCCAGCTCTGCCTCTTCTGGGGCCCTCCAGGTGGGACACCCCCCACCCACCCACACACACACACCCAGGACCCTGCACTTTGGCTTTTTCCAGGACTGGCTAGTTTAGCTTGGTCTGTAGCCAGCCTGAAGAGACTTCATCTGTGTGTGTGTGGGGGGGGGGGGCGTGTGTGTGGGCTTGTGTGCGTTTGAGGGGGTACATTATGCATCATAAAGCCCTTTGGGGAATTTCCAAAAGTCTCTTGAAGCCCCGGCCCAGAGGAAAACATCTTTTCCATGTGGGTTTTTTCCCTGCCCAAGATGCATGAAACGGTCTTTTTGACTAACTGTGAAGCCGGGGTCTTCCACTGTAGAAACCAGGCAGGTGTGATTTGAAAAGCAAAGGAGCAAATGAAAATTTTGACTACAGGCCTCACTGGGAGAGAGGGGAGAACTTTTGTGTCATTTGGGGTTTTGTTTTTGTATTGTTTTGTTTTTCACTCCCTGCCTCTGAGAAGGGGCTGTCTACACTTCTTTCTTTCTCTCTCTCTCTCTCTCTCTCTCTCTCTCTCTTTCTCTCTCTCTCTCTCTCTCTCTCTCTCTCTTTCTCTCTCACAGTTGCTGGCTCCCTCATGCTCTCTCTATCTCTATCTCCCTCACACAGACACAAGTGTGTACCTCTAGCTGTGATGCATTTCACTCCCGAGGCTCAAGCACTGAGGGAGGGAGGTGTCCTCCTCCTTGAAGCATGTGGCCACAGGACGGCGAGAACCACTGCTGTAATGCACACAGCAAGCAGCTGCCTCATAGGCAGAAGCCTCAGAATTTCAACTCTTCACACAAGGCTAGCAAAGCAGCATTGTGAGCCCTGGGACCACCCTCGGTCCCCAAGGCTAATTTCGCCCTCCTTAGGTGTGGACCTAAGGCTCCCATTTGGGGTCAGCCTGGCTCCCTCTTTGCACCAGGCTAGGAAAACACTCCCCTTCTTCCTCCCTAAAGCTCTGTCAGTCCCAAACAACATCATTTCCCAAGCTGCTCCCAGAACTTGTACAGGTACAGCTGTGGCTGGGGGTGCAGGTGGTACTGCAAAGTTTGCCCTGTGCCAAGATTTCTATCTGGGGGTACTGGGGTACATCAGATGACCCGGAAGCTCAGAGCATCTCCTCCTTCCTCCCGACTTGGCTGTAACCAGTCAACTCAGACCTCAAGGTCCTCTCCATGCAGCTTCCAGAGGTTCAAACGAGCCTCGGTTTCCCTTCCTGAGATGGAAGTTCTGGAGTTTCTGTAGGCTGTTGGCTTCCATCCATGCTGGGCACAGACCTTGTGCCCTGGGAAGGCTGATTCTCTGCTGCAGCAGCTGGGAACAGCCTGATGCAGTGACAGAAACGGGAAGGCGGCCCAGCCTCAGGAGACTGCCTGGCAGAGAACAATGTAGGACATGTTCCTGGAGGCCAGCCCTGGGAGCCCAGCTGAGAGCCAGGGGAGGGAACAGAAGTGTCTCCCAAGCAGCTTAGGGAACTATGGGTGAAGAAACCACAAATCAGAGGGTCCCTGTCTAAGTCTCCTCCTCTGGGTGGTGGGGGTCCTCAGAGTACCTGTCTCTTAAGTTTCGGAGGTAATTGCTCACCTGTGCCTATCAATGTTCTTTAGCACAATCACTTCCATCATTTCTCATATCTCATTTCATGAGATAAGGTGTGGAGCAGACAGGAAAAGCAAACCCTGGGGGCCCAGAGAGAGCTAGCACAGCAGGTAAGGCATTTGCTTTGCATGCTTGCTAGATTATACTTTATTTTGCCCACAACGAAGATCACCCCTGGTTTCTTTAAATCTGCTTGTTTACAAATTGGTTTCACCCAAGGCAAAGTTTGTTTTAAATATAAACCTGGACGGGACAGGCTCAGAATAGCCTGAGCTATCTGCCCTTACTATGTCCTTATTGTCCCTCCAGGGGGTTGTCTCTGTACTCAATAAAAATGGCAGTCCTGGCAGGCAGTGGGGTGGACATACCAGGTAGAAGATGGACAGACCTTAAGTGTTTCACTTTCAGCCTGGTTTGGACTATTTTATGTGTGACCCTGATTCAGATTCATTTCCCTGGGATTGGAGATACAACATGTGGGGTGATTTTACACATGCTGCCTCCCCAGGTTTGATTCCTCCAAGGTTCCTCCAAGCAACACCTGAGATTTCTGAGCAAATAATATGCCCTCTCCTCCCACCCCCAAAAAAGGAAAGTAAGAAAAAGCAAACTTCATGCAGTAGAGCAAGGGGTGTTTCCATATTCAGAGAACAAGGTGGGGCTGGACCAGACTCTACACGGCTCTCCAGGACTTAAGCAAGAGTGAATGTAGGGCCAGGAGCTGTCACTAAGGGCTGGAGCACATGCTTTGCATGCAAGAGCCTGGGGTTCTATTCCAGACTCTGCATGAAGTGCTCTCTTCTCAGGAACCCCACTCAGAGTAGCCCCCATGTCCTACTGGTGTGGCCCCAAAACAAAACAAAATACAACAGAACCAAAAGATAGTGTTGGCTTCTGACTTGGCTCATCCACCCAGTGGAGCTGAAAGCTGCCTGTAAACAAAGCCTGGCGTGTAGATGTTGTTAGCTGCTCGGCTCACAGTCGCCTGAAGGTGCAAGCAGCCCAGGTACCTCAAGACAAGTCATAGGGGGGAGACCTATGCAAAAGAATATTGTTCTGCACCCCCTACAAGGAAAGCAATACCCACCCAGGTGAGCTCACGAAGGCACCTCTAAACCACACAAATGTGAGAAGCCAGGTAAATTGAGACTAGCTAACGATCCAATACAAAGGTGTTCCTCCAACTTCCTCCTTCCCTAAACCTCTTTCTTTGGTATGGAAGAGCCCACCTGGATTACTTGACCTTCCCCGTCCTGGGATTGGAAATTGGTTTGAATCAGGAAAGGAATTCTGGCTGTTGGCTGAGGCAGAGAGAGCATGAGGCAAAGACCATGGGCGCCATGTTCATCCTTTCCTGATTGACTTGGTAGTATTTCTTCACCACTATCCTGGTTCTTCAGACCCATCCACCTAAGGGGTTAGAAACAGGGCATGTAGGATAATCACACCTGAGGGTTTTTATTTTACAAAGTCAGACTTCTATAACTACATGGTGCTAAGGGTTGGCATCCTGTGAGTGAAGGTGTGGGGGTTCTGACCGCTGGGCCAAAGGGGGTTGTATGGGGCACTCAAACACTGTCATTCCGTGACTAGGAAACTGTTTCTGGAACAAAGGCCCAAGGCCTGTTTCCATGGGATCCAGTGACTCTTCTGAATGAGTTATTTGCAGATGCAATGAGTCACACACACACACACACACACACACACACACACACACACACACACACACACACACACTCAAGCAAATGGACTCGGATGCCTCCGATGACTGCTGGAGAGCTAGGAAGCCTTAGAATGTGCCTCGGGCAGGATGTTGTAGAAAAGTTTTGCTCTTTATGGAAATATTTGGGTGAAATAGAGCTTGGAAAGAAAGGTGTTGATGAAAGAGAAGACGAGAAAAATTAGTGTTTGAATATATTTTAATGTATTAGACTGGACCAAAAAACAAAATAAATGAGGGGTGGGGCTGAGCGATAGCACAACGAAAAGAGTATTTGTCATGCACACAGCCGACGATGGATTAATCACTGGCATCCCGTATAAACCCCCTTAATTCTCTGCTGACTTTGAGTTGATAATCTCCTCTTGCTCTCCCTTTGATTCTTTAGAGGAAAAAATTTTTTATTCTGGCCCTACCTCCTCAGTCCACTTCTGGGAGGTGCTCATGACCTGAAGCACACCTTAATGTTTAATTCGACCACAGAACCATTAATATTTAGCATATCTAAATGTGAACCTCAATTAAACATGTTCCACTGTACATCCTTCTTTTTTGGCACATCTTCCCATCCAAAATAGCTGGCTTGATTAGATGAGGTCTTATTTCTCTGCAAATGGATTTTTCATCGTGATACTCAGGAGCAAAATTCCAGCCACCCAGTTCACTTTCAGGATCTACTTAGTCTTATTAAACAATTCATGAATCCAGCAGCATCTCAGCTAGCAAGCAGAAAGAGTTTGGAAAAGCTATGCCAAATGTAAGGGTTGGGTTTTGGTTGTTTGTTTTTTTTTAAGGCTGAAATAGGACAAGAGAAGCAAGAGTGATAGCACAGTGGGCATGGCCTTCCATGTGGTAGACTCAGGACTGATCCTGGCACCACAAATGGTATGCCCCAAACACCACCAGGAGTGATTCCTGAGTGCAGAGCCAGGAGGAACCCCTGATCACTGCCAGGTGTGGCCCATAAAACTAAAGAAACAAAAAAGTAAAAGAAAATCTATGGTGACTAGATCACTCCTCATTAGCTTATTGAGCTCTGGTGGGCTTAGCACAAGCGACTCCATTTTGAACCAATCATTTCCTCTGCAACAGTAGTGACCTGTGGAGTCCTTGAGCTGGTGAAGATTGCTTGAGATTCAATCCCCAGGTCTCATCCATGTAACTTCTAGCTAATATATTCCTTTTCGGTTTTTTGTTTTTGTTTTTGGGTCACACCAGCAGCGCTCAGGGCAGGCTCGGGGAACCATATGGGGTGCCGGGATTCAAACCACCATCCTTCTGCATGCAAGGCAAACGCCTTACTTCCATGCTATCTCTCCAGCTCCTTCCTTTTATTTTCTTTCTTTTTTTTTTTTTAATTTAGACACCTCAATTTATACAATGCCATTAATGATCAGGTTTGTGCTTACAGTGTCCCAACATTAGACCACCTGAGTGTCCCCCACCTTAGCCTAATCCCACCCCATTCCACACCAGGCTCAAATGAGTACTGTAGACCCATTCTCCAGCTCTGCTGCCGTTGGGCATTTGTCATTGGTCCACTCTATTTCCTTATATCCCAGCATCTCTTCCTCTCCCTCTGGATGAGTTCATGAACCTGACTCTCTCCAGATCCATTCACATACCTACAAATTGCATGATTTTCTCTTTTATGTTTTGTTTTATTTTGGGGCCACACTCAGTGACGCTCAGAGGTTACTCCTGGCTCTGTGCTCAGAAATAGCTCCTGGTTTGGGGGACTATATGAGACTCTGGGGGATTGAACTGCGGTCCATCCTAGATTAGCATGTGCAAGGCAAACACCCTACCAACAGGGGTCCTCAAACTTTTTAAACAGGGGGCCAGTTCACTGTCCTTCAGACTGTTGGAGGGCCAGATTATAGTAAAAACAAAAATTATGAACAAATTTCTATGCACACTGCATATATTTTATTTAGAAGTGAAGAAACAAAATGGGAATAAATACAATATGTGGCCCGTGGGCCGTAGTTTGAGGACTATTGACAGTTCACACCAACACTCCAGCCCTTCCTCTTTTCTTATGGCTGATAGACTTGGTTCATGGATTCTCAAGAGTTACCCACGGGATGTTTCCTTTTGAGACACTGCTCAGGAGTTGACAGTATCAACTCCCTGAACCTAGGGTGCTAAGACTGTAAAATCACAAGGACCTCCTTGGACCCTCCAGTCACCCTGCAAAGGTGACCATGCTAGAGCAGAAAATCACATGTGTTGCCTAGAGCCACCCTGACTTTCACACCCAGATTTTTCCTGCTGGTCACATTATTTTACTTGGCCCATGGCTGACAATCCTGCCCAGTGGCGGAAGTCCACTCGGCTCTCCACTCTGGCTTTTTTGTGGCTGACTCTGGCCACTGTGTTTGCTTTGGGTACTTAAATGAAATAATCCAGTTCTCGCTTTTTTCATTTTCAGCCTTACTTCTGCTCAACTGAATCAGTTAACTTCAGTCCTTGTTGTCACAAGGAGTAAGTGACATCTTTCTTTCTCTTCCAAATAGACTCTTGAGTTTATTTGGGCCACACCTACCTGTGCTCAGGGCTTACTCCTGTCTCTGTGCTCAAGAGAGATGCCTGGTAGTGCTCTAAAGAGCTGACTCTGGCTCTGGGGATTAAACCAGGGTCTGCTATCTTGCAAGGCAAGTAAGTGTCTTCACCTCTGGACTACCCCTCCAGTCCAACCACAGCTTCTGTATCAAATCTCTTGGAAAGAAGCATGGAAATGGGTTTCATATTTTGACTGCTATGACGAGTACCATTAGAATATTAGTGGTTTGGGACCAGAGAGAGCACAGTGGCAGGACTTTTGCCTTGCACTCGGCTGGCTCAGGACAGACCTGGGTTTGATCCCCGACATCCCATATGGTTCCTCAAGCCAGCCAGGAGTGATTTCTAAGCGCAGAGCCAGGAGTAACCCACAAGAACCACTGGATGTGGCCCAAACCACCCCCCAAAAAATATTAGTGCTTTTTTAGACTTTCAAAAAATTGTCTTAGAGGGGCCTGAGTGGTGGCGTGGAGCAGTCAGGTGTCTGTCTTGCCAGTGCTAGCCTAGGACGGACCTCTGTTTGATCCCTCCAGTGTCCCCAAGCCAAAAGCGATTTCTGAGCGCATAGCCAGGAGTAACTCCTAAGTATCAGAGGGTGTGCCCCCCCAAAATGCCTTAGAGTGATGTCACAAGATACCACAATATTCCCTTGACTCATTCTATATTTTTGCTTTTGGGCCACTCCCAGCAGTGCCTGAGGGCTTACTCATGGCTCTGTGCTCAGGAATCACTCCTACAGGGCTCCGGCCA